>NC_065507.1:43915212-43924971 GCF_006386435.1 Epinephelus moara | reverse complement strand
TAAGGACAGAGGGATGTCATATGCTGTAAAGCCCTGTGAGGCAAATTGTGATTTGTGATATTGGGCTTTATAAATAAAATTGATTGATTGATTGATTGACTTCTCCTCTAATCATCACGCTGTAACCTGTGACAGGCTGTAATGCTACCAGAACAATTGCACAGTCACTAGGGGTGTGCCATAACATTTGTTCATGATAATACCAGTATATTTTTTAATATCATATGAAAAATTCATATTTGGGAACCCCAATAGGACAGATCTACTGGCATCGACCCATGTGAATGGAAAAACAATGACGAATGCAAGCTGCATCTGCAGAAAAGTCTGCAAGAACCCACGCGGCCTAAAAATACACTAGGCCAGGATGAAATGCATGGAGAGGGAGGATATACTGCAGCGCACAGGATTTGATTCTGGTGAGACGTAGGAGGAGCCCAACCAGGAAGCACCCCACAGAGACCAGTCCCTCCGAGCAGTAAACCCTTCTAATCCTTGTAGAAGAGTCCCAAATATGTTGATAAAGTGGCCTTTAGCAAGCAACAAGACCCCATGGTCACAGTTTGATGCTGAGGTGAGCAAGAGCCTGGAAACCACATGCAAGGGAGAGGTGGATCGCCAGCTCGAGACCACGACAGCTATCATAGTCAGCTATGCAACCGAGAGGTTTGGGCGTGTCGAGGATGGAAATATCAAGTCCTCCTACAAGATGAACGTAGAGCCACCAAGATATACCAGCTGCGTCAAGAGCTTCAAAGCCTGAAACAACAACATAAGAGGGCAAGCCAACAGAAGAAGCAAGCACTCTCCGAGCTTCGAAACGTCCTAAGGAAGAAGCTCATGCTCCTTTGTAGGTCAGAATGGCAAGGGAGGAGGAGAAGGAAGGAAAGAGCTAGAAAGTGCGCTACTTTCATCTCCAACCCTTTCGCCTTAACTAAGAGGCTACTAGGAGACAAGCGAAGTGGCAGCCTAGTGTATCTAACAGAGGAAGTGACCCTGAGAGAGACCAGGAACTGGAGCCTCATTCAGCCCTCATAAGTCCACAACCTCCAACAGTGGGTTTTGATATGAGGGAGCCTAGCTGGAAGGAGATCCAGAAGGTGGTGAAAGGAGCCAGGTCAGCCTCTGCCCCTGGCCCCAGTGGAGTTCCATACACCGTGTACAAAAACTTTGCCAGCACTTATAGAAAATCCTCAGGGTGATCTGCCGCAGAGGAAGAGTTGCAGATCAGTGGAGGGTTGTTGAAGGTGTATGGATCCCCATGGTAGAAAACTCTAAGAACGTCAGTCAGTTTAGAACCATCTCACTGCTGAGCGTTAAATGCAAGATATTTTTCAGTATCTTGTCACGAGGACTGAGGGAGTTTCTTCTAAAGAACAGCAATATTGACACCTCTGTTCAGAAGGGTGGAATCCTTGCCTCAGTGACTTAGTGGCGCTGGTCATGGCGACACGCAGCAGCAGTGTGTGAGATGAGCGTTGGTGTGGCTGTTTTAAGTGGCTGTATTAAGTGTTCTTACTAACTTTTTTAACTAACTCTTTTTAACCACTTGTGGAGGATAATGGCAGCAAGAACTCACTCTAGTTTGGGGGGTATCCTTTTCCTTCTGACGTTTTTATGTCACATTTTACTTGGTGCTTGTGAGCATGGGAAACCTCTCCAGTACAGCCGTGACTTCTTACTTCTGCTCCGTGACTCCGGGAAGGGCATCGTGGACTCCTCGACAGCTTTACCCATGGAGATTATCCGGCTGAATCCTTCTACTGGGAACCGGAGCTGGTCATCTGGGCCGAAACGCACCAGGAAACGGGGGAGATGCGGCGGTCTGTGCCAGAGGCTTAAGCGGCAGGGACACCGTCGGATACCGCTGCCCACTGTCATCCTGGCTGACGCTCAGTCGCTCCGGAACAAAGTGGAGGAGCTTCAGGGCAACGTCAAGTACCTTGCAGAGTACAGGGACACCTGTGTCCTGGCCCTCACGGAGACCTGGCTTAAGGAGCATGATCCATCCTCGGATCTGGAGATCGATGGATTTGGAGTTCCATACCGCCTTGACAGAGACCCCGCAGTGACCGGGAAGTCACTCGGTGGGGATGTGTGTCTCTGTGTTAATAAAAACTGGTGTACTACGGTGGTTGTCAGGGAGACATTATGCACCAAAGACATTGAACTATTGTCTGTATCACTGCGACCCCATTATTTACCCAGAGAATTCCCACAGTTATTCATCACTCTTGTTTATATTCACCCAAAGGCTAACGCCGATATAGCCACTAGGGCTATGCTAAAAACAGTGCAGCAGCTGCAGGGGATAGCACCGGATGCACCGCAGTTCATATTGGCCGATTTTAATCACTGTAAACCATCAAAGTCCTTTTACCAATATGTGACGTGTCCCACTCGACATGGAAAGTGTCTGGACCTTTGTTTTGGTTCCATAAAGGGAGCGTACAAATCTTTCAGAAGAGCTCCGCTGGGTATGTCGGACCACAGTGCGGTGTACTTAGTCTTACAAATCTGTCCTGAAGAGAAACAATCCGGAGAGACGTTTGGTTCCGGTTTGGTCAGAGGAATCAATTTACTGTCTCCAAGTTTGCTTTCATGATACGGACTGGGATCTGTTTATAAATGTCTGTGAGGACCTGGATGAACTCACTGATGTTGTCTCCTTATATGTTTCCTTTTGTGAGAGCTCTAATTTCCCTTATCCTAACAATAAGCCGTGGGTGACAAAAGGTGTCAAAAAATAATTAATCAGAGGACTATTTGCTTCTTGCAGGGCGACACCACACAATATAGAGAGCAGCTCAAAAACTAGCTCAATGTTGCCAGGCGCAAGTATAAAGACAAAGTTGAGAGCATGTTAAGTACAGGCAGCTCACGCCCTGCTTGGGAGGGCGTAAAATCTATGATGGGGATGCAACACAAGAAGTGTAACATATCCCTTAATGGGAAGCCTGATCTGGTCCTCTCGGACGAACTGAACAGTTTTTAAAACCATTTTAATGCCTGTGACTTTAATGACGAACTGTCAGTTTTTAAAAACACTGTCTCCTCACAGAACAGTGTTGTTGTTGACAGGAACACAGTTTGTAGACTTTGTCAGCGTGTCAAGGAGAGGGAAAGTCCAGGCCCGGATGGCATTGGAGGTCGGGTCCTCAAGAACTGTGCTGTCCAGCTGGCAGATATTTTTAGTTTTATTTTTTTCAACATTCCTCCAGCTTCACAGGGTCCCTTCACTCTGGAAGAATTCTATTATAGTTCCAGTACCCAAATCTGCATCTCCAAAATCACTAAATGACTTCAGACCTGTTGCACTGACCTCCCTTGTTATGAAGTCATTTGAAAAAATTGTGAAGGAATCACTTCTGACCTGTGTCCAAAATAACTTGGACCCACTGCAGTTTGCCTACAGGTCAGGCAGAGGTGTTTAAGATGCAGTTGGCACCCTGTTGAACTTTGTTCTAACTCATCTTGAGGGAGCCAAGTCTTTCGCTCGTCTTTTATTTATTGATTTCTCGTCCGCTTTTAATTGCATTCAGCCACACATTTTAGCAGAGAGATTAAGGGACTCCCATAACATTGATCCTGGTCTTATAGCCTGGGTTATTGACTTTTTAACAGTGAGACCACAACGTGTGAGGGTTAATGGTGTTCTGTCAGACACTCTTGTCTCCTCCACTGGATCAGCAGCTAGTTGTAAAGATGGCTTGGTCTTCCTCATAGCCTGTGCAGCTCCGCTCTGTACGGCACAAGCAACACCCTGCAACTTCCAATCAGTGGCCTCACGGAAGAGTTCATGGTGTCAAGGACATATGAAGTTCTGCAGTACAGGGAATCCAGGGATCCAAAGATGGCATCAGCTGGCATCCAGGTGTGTACAGGCAGGAAGTGGAGCACAGAAAAATCTCTCGAGGTGGCAGAGTCAAGACTCCACCAGCGCAGAGGGCGCAACCAGGGTTAACAACACTCAAGGCAAAGAACAGCAACACCTTGCTCAGGAGGAAGTTTGGGCAGGCATGGGGGAAGTACGAGCCAGCAGGAATCTGGGAATGGGACATCAAGGAGCTTGGACTTAAAGGGATAGTTCAACATTTTGGCAAATTCGCCTATTGCTGTAATCCCTATAGTCATATGGGTGGGTACATTACCTTTAATTGTCAGTGCGTAATGTTCAGAGATCGGTGGGACAGAGCTGCCCGCTGAAATGGAGGTGAATGGTACAGGTCCCTCTCTCCCTCAAAACTAATCAAATACACCATCAAATGACTCCAAAACACTCTTGTTGACAACACATGGCTTGCGCATTCCCCACGCTATGAAATAATAATGTATAATTAAGTAATATTACGACACATGAAGCAAATACTCGGAACTACTTTCTTGAGTAGCCATTTGCGGTATCGTCAGCTGGACGCAGCAGAAGGTTTTTGTAAATCATGGTTTACACATGTATTGTAAAAGGTTGCAGTAACAAGCCGAAGACATGGAGCAAAGTGAAGTTTCACGTAATTCCAACCAGTAATACGGACAGGATGAAACAATGGCTATTTGTGCTGGACATCGACCCCAACACGCCTGTGGAAATGGTCCGGAAAATGTTTGTGTGCTCCTGCCATTTTTTACCGGAGGACTACAGTGAAAGGATGGAGCGCAGAAGCTCAGGAATGGTTCAAACGCTTTTCTTGGAAGATACTGTCATACCATCTGTCGGCATCACTAAACTAGCAGACGTGGTAAGTGATCGTTGTGTATTTTGCTCACCAATCCCTCTGCTGTAACGTTACCTCCATGTTGAATAACATTAGCCTACAAACCAAGCATGGTAAATAAGGCTGAAATGCAAATGTTGTTGTGGTTATGTTATGGATAAGTGCTTGCCCAGAGCATATAGTGAAGTGACTGGCATTACTTCTCATTGTTGGGAATAAACAGACTGCTAGGGAACATTTTATGTTGTTGTTCCCTCAGGAGTTGTGGTGATTTAGGAGTGTGGAGTTAGCATGTTCTCCCCGTGTTCCAGTGATTATTTTGAGGCGTACTCTATATTTATATTGCACAGGTGTACCTAATAAAGTGGCCAGTAAGCCCCACATTTACACCACCGGCTCTGGGTCTCCCCTCAGCCCCTGGTTGCTCGGCAGCCTCAACCTCTCTTCTTGCTCTCTCTTCTTCCACAACCTGTAACTCTTCCTCTGTATATTCTGGCTTCTTCTCAACAAACTTGTTGTTTTGATGACGGGAGTAACTGCACTAAACATACGCTGTTTGAAATCACTCCGCCCAGCAAGTACTGTATGTCTGGAATGTCGTTCCGGCTCTGCATTTGGCTTCAAAACAACTCTGTCTCGTAATATTACATTATTATTTCATAGCGTGGTGAATATGTAAGCTACAAGTTGTCCACAAGAGCGTTTTGGAGTCATTCGATGGTGTATTTGATTAGTTTTGAGGGAGAGAGGGACCTGTACCGTTCACCTCCATTTCAGCGGGCAGCTCTGCCCCACCGATCAATCCCTTTAATGGGAAAATGTGCTGCAACAGAAGATCACCTGGCCCAACATATGAAAGCAGACTTCCATCGCACCAGATTTTTAGTCCAAGCTATTTATGTCCTGCCAAGTCCTGCAAACCTCCACACCTGGGCGAGGGTGTCTGATTTGTTGAAAGACCCAAAATACCCAATGACCTCAGGTCAAATCAATGATGATTTGTCCCAGCGCATCCGTAGGATGTATCTTTCATCTTCATATCGTCAAGAAGAACGTCATTGCAAAAATACCCTGAAATATTGTGATATTATTAGGGCCATATCGCCCACCCCTAACAGTCACGTATATGTAGTTTTTTATCGAGCCGCAAGCATCATGTAGGTTTACATTATCGAAGGTTTATGGGGAGGGGGGGCGAATGAGATCACTCTGCAGGGAGGGTAGCTCGTAGTAACTCACTAAAAGAGTCTGAGAAGTTTGGGGCTGTTCATAAAACATTTAGGATGCCATAGTTTATTACACACTACTAAAGCAGCTCCTCTTTTTGGAACAATCACAGAGTCGCTAATAATTTCACTTTCAGCCATGTTTGTTGTTGATGTGGGTAACAGTATGACGCCAATATGTCAACAAAATTAACAAGATGGCGCACTTCAACAAGATGGCGCTGCGGATGGCCGCCTCGGGACTTCGCTCTCTCTTACTTCTCCTGGTTTTATCTGTTCTTTTTAGCTTCCTGCTCCCCCTCTCTGGTCACCTTCATCAGAGAGGAACTCTTACACATTGGTCAGTCCTGCACTGGAAATTTGTTGCCAGTTTTCAACGTTTTGGGGCAAGCACGCGGGAGCGCTGGTCAGGCTACGGCAGCGGGGATTATGTACTCCGCTCCCGTCTATACACCTGGCAAGTCCGCTCTCTGGCAAATAAGATGGACGAGTTGCTGATCCTAACTCATAAAAACTCTGAATTAAGCAGATCTGCCACCCTGTGTTTCACTGAAACCTGGCTCAGTGAACACATCCTGGTCAAAGCGGACAGCACCACGGAGCTCTCAAGGAAAACAAAGGGAGGAGGAACGCGCTTCTACATAAACGAAGGTTGGTGTACAGATGTCACAGTGGTGAAGAAGTTGTGCAGCTCTCACTTAGAGACTTCACCACGGGAGTTTTCCTCGTTTGTTCTGGTCGGTGTTTACATTCCACCTCAGGCATGTGTAACGGAGGCGTTACAAAACCTGGCTGACCAGATGACAGAAATGAAAAAAAATAATCCAGACTCCCTGCTCATTATCCTAGGGGATTTGAACAGAGCAAACCTCTCTCACGAACTTCCAAGATATAAACAGCATATAAAATGCCCCACCAGGGACTCCAACACACTGGACCACTGCTACACAGCTTTAAAGGACGCTTATCGCTCTGTCCCCCGTGCAGCTTTGGGGCTCTCTGATCACTGTCTGCTCCATCTCATTCCGACCTACAGGCAGAAATTAAAAACTTCTAAGCCTTTAGTAAGGACTGTACGACCTACAGGCAGAAATTAAAAACTTCTAAGCCTTTAGTAAGGACTGTAAGGAAGTGGACTGAGGAGTCAAAGCTGGAGCTGCAGGCCTGCTTTGACTGCAAAGATTGGAGTGTTTTTGAAGCTGCAGCCACAGACCTCAACCAACTGACTGATACTATGACATATTACATCAGTTTTTGTGAGGATATGTGTGTGCAGACCAAGACCTTCTGCACATTTAACAACAACAAACCCTGGTTCACACCCAAACTCAGGCGGCTGTGCCAGGCCAAGGAGGAGGCATAAAGAAGCAAGGATTGGGCCCTGTACAAGCAGGTCTGTGGTCATGAAATCCTTTGAAAGACTGCTGTTGTGCCACCTGAAGGACATCACAGGCCCACTCCTGGACCCCCTGCAGTTTGCCTACCAGGCAAACAGGTCGGCGGATGACCACCTCGACTCCCCGAGGACTTACAGAAGGATCCTGTTTGTGGACTTCAGCTTGGCGTTCAACACCATCATCCCTGAAATTCTCCACAAGAAGCTCATCCAGCTCACGGTGCCTGCCTCCACCTGTCAGTGGTTTACCAGCTTCTTGACTGACAGGAGGTAGCGTGTGAGGCTGGGGAGCATCATATCCAGCTCCCGGTCCATTAGCACTGGCGCCCCTCGGGGGTGTGTCCTCTCCCCACTGCTCTTCTCCCTGTATACCAACGACTGCACCTCAGGGGACCCTTCTGTGAAACTCTTGAAGTTTGCGGATGACACCACAGTCATCGGTCTAATCCGGGACTGTGATGAGTCTGCATACAGACAGGAGGTGGAGCAGCTGGTGCTCTGGTGCGGTCAGAACCGCCTGGAGTTGAACCAGCTCAAGACTGTGGAGATGACAGTGGACTTCAGGAGAAGCCCCCCGACACTGCCCCGCCTCACCATCCTCAACAGCACAGTGTCTACTGTGGACACCTTCAGGTGTCTGGGTACCATAATCTCTCGGGACCTGAAGTGGACCTCCCACATAGACACTGTCCGGAAAAAGGCCCAGCAGAGGTTGTACTTCCTGCGACAGCTCAGGTCATCCAGTCTGTTCTATGCACATCCATCACCGTCTGGTTTGGATCTGCCACCAAACTGGACAGGAACAGACTGAAACGGACAATCAGGTGGGCAGAGAGGATTATTGGGACTTCCCTCCATCGAGGACCTGTACCGGTCAAGGGTCAGCAAAAGGGCCGGAAACATCACTGTAGACCCCTCGCACCCCGGACACAATCTGTTCAAACTCATCCCTCCAGTAGGTGCTACAGAGCACTGTTCGCCAAAACTTCCCGTCACAGCTGTCGCTCTATTGAACTCCTAACAGTCACAGAGTGGCAGGACAAACAAAACTTGCACACTTGTATATTGTATATTCTTTTATATTTGATGTATATTTGTATATTTTTTGTATATCATCTACCGGAGTCAAATTCCTTGTATGTACACACGTACTTGGCTAATAAAGCTGATTCTGTTTCTGAAATATCGCAAATATCAGGATATGAATTTTTCATATACTAAAAACTTCACCGGTTTAATGCATTTTGGCGGCTCATATTACACACTCCAATTTAAGCAGAGACTACAAGACCAATCATGAGCATCTGCTATCATAAAAGTCACTCATATTTAACTACTTGATACGTGGACCCTGAGTTTTGCAACATTTTGTGTGTGACTTATTATCTGCTTTAGTGCTCCAAAAAGTAGGAGAAGCTTTAGCCCAATAAAAGCTGTAACCAGCTCAAAGAATTACAGCTCAAAGAATTATTTTAGAATGTTGCAGAGGCACGACAGAGCCATTTCATTACCTGAAAATAATCTGTGCTGTCTGGCCAAAGGTGTTGAATGTCTGTAAAACATATAAATACAGGTATCCCTGAAAGCATATTTGAACCAGTGAATGATAAAGGATACATTTCTTCAAAGTAGTCAATGTGTGGAGGTTGCAGTATGTCCAGAGCAGACAGCACCTATGGAGAGAGTTAAAGCAAAGGTATGTTATTACCAGGTTGATACCAGCTGAAAGACAGAGACAGCTGAGGACATCTGTAGTCTACTTTTCAGTAGCCTTGCTATCTAGGCTAGCATTGCTAACTGCTAACTGTGAGAATGTAATCAGTGTCAGTGGAAAAGCTTACTACTAGTGCTGCTAGTGTAGTGGCCTGAGGGACTCTCCTGAAGTGAATCTACTTATTTTTCCTTTGCCAAGGAAGGGCTTGTCTGTAGCTTTTTGATGGGTAGCTTTCATTCACACATTCACAGTTGGTTCAGGATTCAGACCTCATAATACAGGGGTGACAAACATGTGGCCCATGGGCCAGAACCAGTCTGCCAAAGCGTCCAATCTGGCCCACTTTGACTTTGCACACCTAGTTAGTTAGTTAGTTAATTCATTTATTGTCCACAATGTGGAGATTTGTCTATGGTCTCATAACAAACAACAAGCAGGACAACACAACAACAACAACAACNTTTCATTCACACATTCACAGTTGGTTCAGGATTCAGACCTCATAATACAGGGGTGACAAACATGTGGCCCATGGGCCAGAACCAGTCTGCCAAAGCGTCCAATCTGGCCCACTTTGACTTTGCACACCTAGTTAGTTAGTTAGTTAATTCATTTATTGTCCACAATGTGGAGATTTGTCTATGGTCTCATAACAAACAACAAGCAGGACAACACAACAACAACAACAACAGCAACAAAGGAACAAACAGC
>NC_065507.1:43902937-43913231 GCF_006386435.1 Epinephelus moara | reverse complement strand
GACAGGGCGGTGTTATAGCTCTCGGCTATCCTGGCTGCAGCTCCCACGAAGTCCGGCCCAGGTACATAGGCCAATATGATTGTAATCTGGCCAAACTCCCTCGGGAGGTAAAAGGGGCGAAATGAGACAACCAGGATTTCATAGTCATGTGTGCACACACGTTCCCGGATGGTGTACTGGGTAACCCAGCGTGTGTCCATGTAGACACACAAACCACCGCCAATAGATTTCCGTGACGAATTAATGTCTCTGTCAGCCCGAATAATTGTGTGGAGGCTAAGAAATGTGAGGAGGAAGTTAAAAACTGAGTAGCCTGCTTCATGTAAAATTCTGCTTCAGATGCTTTTCCACCCTGACCAGAATACAGCTCTCTGAAAAAACAATGAATACTTACTGTGCTCATATTTAAAGATATCAAACATTTTGCAAAATATTGTCAGTTTGCTTCAGCTTCAGTACAAGAGAATCTGTATCAAACTTCTGGTAACACTTTATATGAAGGTACACATTAGGGGTATCACAATGTACCGGTACTGACAATAACTGAGATATTTCAAAATGAAATAATGGTATCATATTAGTAATACATAACAAGTTTGGAAATGAACTCTTTTTGTTTTCCTGCCACTGTGACTGGTGGATTCCAAAACCTCACAGCCAATCAATAGATTACCATTGTTTTTTTGGCTGGTGATTGAAGCAAATCTTGCAGCCACTTGCATATTCTACCAGCATTTGGCTGGTGACTGGTGCTAATTTCCAACCCTGACGTGAAAATATTGTGTAAATAATGCAGGGCCTCTTAAATCACTTCTGTTTCTTTCTGTTCCTTTCTGTTCTCAGTTTGTCTCCCTCCACCAACACCATCTGGTTGCCTTTTCACCATCCATTAAGTCTAACTGTTCTTTTTGTACCATCTTGTACAGATAAGCCCTGTTTCCACCGAGCAGTATGGTAGGGTACGGTTCAGTTCGGTATGCTTTTTTTTTTTTTTTTGTTTCCACTGAGAAAAGTTGTGGATAGTACCGATGGAGCCGTTCCCAACCATTACCATTTTTGGTACCCCTTCTGTTGGGGTACTTAGTACACTGATCCAAAGGTACCATACCGAAAATGTTTGGTGGAAACGGGGCTTTAGGGTTCCAGTCTCTCTCTCCACCTCCCTACACTCGCAATTAGCATCTAATTCATTTGCCAGAAAAATGACAAAGGAGACTATTTTGGCCACAATAATCATGTAGTGAAAATCTGTTATTTTTCCAGCCCTGTACACACTGTCACCATTAACCAGTGGGTTTTTAACAGGGCATATTAGTAACATATTTGCTCTCTATTAATCATTATAAAGCATTAATTAATGCTTTATTCTGCATGACCATATTTTACAACTATGAAGCCATTAAGTTTTCCCTCAACAACCTCCTAATTACAGCTAAATGATAGGAAGTAAGGAAGCTGTAGTACGTGAATCACACTCTTAATACGCTCTAGCCAGTATGGCCCCTATAGGGTGGCAGCACCACAAGAGTAGTCTTTCTCCCTTAATAACACTTAAATAATATGGTCTATTCTTATGTAACAAAACGCCAAACCGCAAATTTTAATAGTGTCCAAAAAAGCAAGTCAGAGCATGTTCCCCATTCTTTGTGAGGTCTCATGCTTAAGTGATTCACTATTAGCTAAGATACACTTATTAACCCACACAAGTTTCCAATGCAGTGTTTGCCTCGCTCAGCGCCTGCTCGCCCTGCTGTCCCTCTATCTCTCTGTTTATGCCTGGATGTTCAATAAATGAATTTCAAATTGCACTTGTTTTCTGTTGTTGCACATTCCTATCCCCGTGTTAAAATGCCCATCCCTAGTCAGAGAGAACTGATTACATGTGTATCGCATACATGACATACGCTTACTGCTAACGTCCTTAACCCTATGCTAGCTTGAATAAAGATAACATCATTTAATCAAGCAGCTTTTCTAGATCTCCAAATGTTATTGGACCAAACTGATCAAATTCTCAAAGTGAAAGGAGTCATTTCGCTCAAATCACTTTATCCACCATTTTACAGACCCTATGATGTAAGCAGAAGTTGAACAAACTTGGTTATGATTGGCCTGTGAGTCCAGTCCTGAAAGACGCATTGGAGCGCACTCTCATGTGCACCCTGAGCAGGCAAGAAAAGAGACTTTTAATTCAGTGTTCCTAATTCTGTTTCTAACAAATCCCAGGACCCACAGTTTATTTTTTGACCACCCACTCCCACCCACAGCAAATTTACAAACCACCCACTCCCACGAGAACTGTGTTGGGTTCTGCAGGATCCCAATCCCAAAGCAATCCTCTACTATGCATCTCAATAGACAATCATTCGGAAAGCATGGCAGAAAGTGAGGCAGAATTTGCAAATGAATTTAAGTAATTCTGCTTCAGTTTTGATTAAGATAAAGAGAATAATCCCGCTCATGTTGTTAACATTCTGTACCGATGTAGTCAGATAGAACTGATGTTCCTGTTGAACAGGTGAGGAGCACTTTTAAACATTTAAATCAGAGGAAGGCCACAGTGCCAGAAAACCTCAGTGCACTTATTTGGAAAACATTTGTTGCCTGTGGCCTAATTTTCAGTGTTCTATAGAAAGTCACATCATTCTTGAAATATGGAATACCTCACATGTAATACCTTTTCCAAAGAAGGCATGTCCTAAGGAACTCAGTGATTATTATCCTGTGGCCTTGACTCCAATTGTTATGAAAACCTTAGAAAGAATTGTGATTCAGCAGCTCACTAAATCTGTGGGTGGCAAACTGGACTCTTGTCAGTTTGCATATACGTAAGTATAATCGTAGCACAGGGGATGCAGTTGTAACACTAATACACCTAATATTGAAGCAACTACAGCTCAGGCTCTCTTCTTAGATTTTAAATCAGCATTTAACACAATTCAGCCAGAGCTTTTATTGGGAAAGATGATTCAATCAGAGGTTAATCACACCTGATTCAATGGTACTGTTCATTTCTTACAAATACAGTACAGATAGTTCAAGTTAATCAGATGCCTCTACTGTCTGATGTTATCTGTAGCGTTTGCAGTTTTGAGTTTTTGTTTTTTGTTTTTTTCCTGAAAATAAAGTGAAAAAAGTAAACAGACCTAGATTTGTTCGCAGAGTGTAACCCATCACTTGAGAACAGGGTCTGTAACTGCAGTAGTTGTGTGCTATGATGGATTCACTAAGAGTGAAGAGAAGGCAAGTTTAAAACAGGGAACCTCTGTGGGTTAATAAGTGTCAAACTACTAGTGAATCAGTTGTGATTGAGACCTCACTTAAAGTGGGGAACGTTTTCTGAGTTAGAAAGAGTTGCTTTTGAGTTAACTGGACACTATTAATAATTGCAGTTTTGTATTTTGTTACACAAAAACAGACCATATTCATAGAGTTATTCAAGGGATACTTTGCTGATTTTCAGCCAGCTCTTTATCATAACAGCGCGGGTAGTATGTGTACATAAACTGTGGTAAACTTCTCTCCATCTTACCAGCTCACAGATCTCCCTATCTTTCAGCTCAAATAAGACGGATGCTTGACTGCAGACTGCACTTCCACATTTTCAGATGCTTGCCACCATGGACACCAACAATATAGAAGCAGATCTAAAGAGAGTGCCATCTCTCTCTCTCTCTCTCTCTCTCTCCCTCTCTCTCTATCAGAGCAGAGGAGATCAAGTGAGTTCCTCAATGAAACTTTTGGCAAATCAGTTAAAGTGTTTTGAGTATTTTCCTGATGCAGAGAAGTTCATTAAGTGTGGTGACTTTGCAGATGGTGGTTGGTGTGGATTTGCTGGATGAGAAAAACTTTTCCGTCTAAAAAAAAACCTGTAACAACTCTGAGAAAGATGAAAGGCTAGCAGAGGGAAAAAAATGCAGGCTAAGACTTAAAGAAGCAACAGACAGCTTTTTTGCCTATATATATTATTATGAAAATAATGTGGGTTGCACAGGGTAGTATACACAGTAAAATCAGACTATCAGCGTTTACATAGGTTACTTGGTGGCTTTGCAATCTTTGCAATAAGCTTCTGCCACCAGGGACGAATTTTCGCAGAAAAAAATCTGCTTTACGGCAGGAAATGCGTCATGAATTGCCAAACTGGTCGGTCAGCCAATCAGGGACTGGAGCTGGTCCTTATGAGGAACTGGCCGGGGCATGAGATAGTTGAGTCAGGAGCACAATGGCAGATGGACAAAGTTTGGAGATAAGTGAAAAACGGCCTCCCAAAAGAAAACGAGCTGATCTGTCTGAGGAGGCGAGGATGCACAAAAAGGAGAGTGATAAAAGAAGAGGAAAAACAAGAGTAAACCTCAGTCAGGCGTTCAAGAGATGGAGGGAGCTCCGTGACCAAAGAGGCTTCAACACCGGTGTCCAGCTAGCTTTCTTTCTAATGGATCAGTAAGTAACACGGCTAAATGTTAGCTAGCCGAGAGAGGACTGTACTGTACTGGCAGCTTGTTCATTCCTAGCTGGCCAGCATTGCAAATCGCCGCAACCAGGGACCGGGTAGTGAGTGTTGGTCGGCTGACATCCTGTTGCCATTCTACGGCAGCCCTTGGACAGTGATTACCCCCACCCCCCCGCCGCCACCGCAGCTACTGGGCACCCAGTCTCTCCGACCGGGAGAAGTGGAGTAAAATCTTCTCCTCCGCTCCCGTTTGTCTGGTGAACGCCTATCCTCTGTCAATACACTCTGCCAGCAGTTTAATAATATTGATGCCAGTTGTAACATTTGAATGTTTTAGTAGTAAGCCATGTTCTAAGCGGGATAATGTATAGTGAGCCGGTGACTGTTGAAAAATAACTCCGCTGCGCATCGGGGTTCCGTTCCCCTGTCGGGAGTTATTTTCCAACAGTCACTGGCTCACTATACATTATCCCTTACTATCTACTGTTGTTTGTACTGATACTGTACATATTGGTATAATTTACTGTGAGTTGTTTGTACTGGTACTGTGCATTCTGGTATAATTATTTGCATTACTGTTTTTTTCTTCAGATAAATCTTTTAATTGTTGCTCGGTCTCTTTACTCATTTATTTAGTACGTGTCCCCACACCTTCTCATTCTACATATACATAGAGGTATACTGATGGTTTCACAGCCTACATTTTATTGATTATCTCTGATCCCCACAGTCAATTTGGTCTTTGCGACAGTGCGAGCAACACTGCTGACGCTAGGTGGCGCCAAGCTAAAAAAAACCGAATCCTATCTGTTGCCTCTTTAAGTGATGATGATGTTGATGTTTTGTACTGGTGATCTTCCTCTTACTGTTTGATCTGCCTGATTACACACCTTTCTTTCTCAGCCCTGTATGCACAAGGTGAGGGTTGGCTCCTTGAACAATAATGGGGGGGTGGATGGGCAGAAGATGGCAGTCATTTCAGAAATGATCTCACACAAAAGATTAGATGTAATTTTTCTGCAGAAAACACACAGTGACAGGAACAGTAAGACAGACTGGGGTTTGTGGTGGGAGCAACAGTTTTTTTCTGTTTCATGGGACTAATTTCTCTGCAGGTATAGCAACTTTATTTTCTTCAGGGCTGTAGACATCATCTACACTACTGAGATTCAGGCAGGCAGGGTTTTAGTGGTCAGGGCTAAAATACAGGACATTTCTTTCTGTTTCATAAACATCTATGCTCTAAACTGGGGTTCAGACCCGGTGGAGCTTTATCCACAAATTGCATGATTTCCTAAAACAGTGTGATCAGGGGGAGTGTGTAGTGATGGGTTGGGACTGGAACTGTACCATGAACTTCACATTAGACAGGACAGGAGAGGAACCTCATTTACATTCATCCACTTCCCTATCACAGGTCATCTCAGAATCAGCTGTAGTAGATGTGTGGAGGGTAAAACATCCCTAGGACAGGCAGTTTACACGGATTAAGGTGTCAGACGGTAGGATGAGTAAAGCCCAGCCACAGGCAGGGTTAAGAAGGTAGTTGAAGATTTAGAAAAGGAAATCGGGTCTTTGTAGAACAGTTTATTCATTCACAATAGCACACACAGCCAGAGGCTTCAGCAGAAAAAAATGGAATTATGCTCATTTCAACACGAGAGGGCTACAGGGGCTTTTGTCAGGTCACATTTCATCAGTATCAGAGACATGGATGCACCCACATTCTTCTTCTTTAAATTGGAGAGGTCTGTCTCTCAGGCCAAACAGATGGTCTGTCCTCACCTTCCTGATGATACTGTGACTACAGACCCAGTCCAAATGAGGCAGCATGCTGTGGAGTTTTACAGCACCTTCTTTGGGTTGGAGGACTGTAGCAGTGACTGTGTGGACGAGCTGCTGCAGGGCCTTCCTAAGCTGGGCTCCAGTGGCAGGGCTGCCCTTAAAGCTGACATCTCTCTGGAGGAGTTTACTGCTGTGGGTCACATGGCTCCTGGTAGAGCTCCTGGACTGGATGGGCTGCCCGTGGACTTTTACCAGCATTTCTGGAGGTGTCTGGGAGCTGACCTGTGGCAGGTGGTGCAGGGGTGCTCTCAGACGGGACTGTCACCTGCTTCCTGTCACCATGCAGTCCTCTCACTTGTGCCAAAAAAGGGAGATTTGGCTCTTCGTAAGAACTGGAGATCAGTGGATCTGCTGTGTGTAGACTATAAACTCCTCTCCAAAGTGCTTTCAAACAGGCACAAAAACTTGTATTTTTTTTCTATGGATTTATTAATTTACAGGGACCAGTCATATTGTGTACCGGACAGATCCATCATGGGCAATGTCTTTCCCATGAGGGACTTGGTATTTGATGTTTGCAAGCTGTACAATATTGATGTTTGGGTCATTTCATTAGATCAAGAAAAAGCTTTTGACAGAGTTGACCATAATTTTCCTTTTTCCACCTTGAGATCTTTTGGTTTTGGAGAGGGTTTTATGTTTTGTTGAGGTTGTTCTATAAGGACGCCTTTTGTTTGGTGAAGGTGGGTAGTGGGCCGAGCTGTCCAGTTCAGGTTCAGAGAGGCATTAGGCAGGGGTGTCCTCTCTCTGGATTGCTGTACTCCTTAGCCATTGAACCACTGTTAAGCAGGTTGTGTTCTAAGCTGTAGCTCTAGCTATGCTACCAGGTTTGCCACAGTGCCCCTCACTGGTGGTATCTGCCTATGCGGATAACATCAATCTCTGAGACCAGAGGGATGTGGCTCTCCTGGTTGGCAGTTTAGAGTTATAAGATCTGGCATCTTCAGCAAAGGTAAACTGGGGGAAGAGTGACGGTTTGCTGGTTGGTCAAGGCAGCACTGGGTGCGTTCATCGGTGCTATACCTGCTGGTGCAGGAGGGAGGACGGGGCCTGGTGGACATCACATCCCGTATTGCAGCATTCAGACTGCAGACAGCTCAAAAACTGTTGTACAACTTCGGCCTGCCTTGGATGGATACTGCCTGTCTGCTGCTGAGGAGAGCTGGATGCTTAGGACTGGACAAACACCTCTTCCTGCTCCAGCCCCAGTCTTACCTAGCCTGGTGAAACCATCCTAATCTCGCAAGCTCATATTCTATTTCACTCCACAGATCAGTCTGGCCATGCAATCACAAAGGTGCATTCTGGCTTAAAGCTTAGTGGGCCAATCACAACCGTTTATTACTTTGGGATGGGCATGTCATTAGAATAGGAGGGACAAGGAGCGGAGTGAATGCATTTCATAAACAACCAACATGGCTACTGATTTTGAATCTGCAATGGTAAATGTGTTGAACGAACTGGAATGTATATTTTCTTTAAAAGCAGAAGAAACGGCTGCACTGAAAGCTTTTATTGAAAAAAACGATGTGTTTGTCCTCCTTCCTACGGGGTTTGGTAAAGATTTAATTTACCAACTGGCTCCGCCGAACGGGAAAAAGATGGGACTCAGTGAAAACCCAGTGGCTATTGTTGTTTCTCCACTAGTTGCTCTCATGGAGGAGCAGGTCAGGGAAGGGACCAAGCTGGGAATCACAGCCATGCAACTCGGAGTCCACAGTAAGGAGGAAATCCGCAAAGACAGCAACACGCTTTCCCAGACATCATCACAGCTCATCTCCGCTGCAGCTTGCTGGTCTGTTTACAGTGGCGTTGTGCGAGCCCACGTCACACGTTTCGTTTACTCTGATTGGTTTTCCGTCTTTCCAATTGCGTGAAGGGGCACTTTGAGTGACAGCCGTTGATACCGCCCCTCGGGAATAGAGGAAATGTACACTCTGTGTCCAGACCCATTCGCGTTTTGCAAATTGGGTCTGGCAACACCAGGCTAGGTCTTCTCATTTCACCGAAAGATTGGGTCTGGCAACACCAGGCTAGGTCTTCTCATTTCACCGAAAGGCTGTGGGGACACCTGGTGTGCGGCTCTTTGAGGAGCTCCTCTTTGGAACCAGTTTCATTTCCTCTCAGGTCCTGTCATCTGTTAGCCTGAGATCCAGACAGAGAGGCTGGCATAGTGAAGCTGGGTCACCTAATGAAGAGGTCCATCCCTCATCTGACTGAGCTGCTTAACATACGCTCCAACAGACTGTTGCTCAGGCTGGCGCAGGCTGTTCATTCAGGACAAGAGATCCATTTTAAAATTCTCTCTCTCTCTCTCTCTCTCTCTCTCTCTCTCTCTCTCTCTCTCACTCACACAATCACACACTCTCACTCACACTCTCACTCTCACTCTCACTCACTCAATTTCAAAGACCTTTATTGGCATGACAGTCTAGAAACAATATTGCCAAAGCGATTCATAGTAATTTCAATACATGGATAAAATCAAATAAAGTATATAAGAAGAAAGAAAAGAAGGAGACAAAAAAAGAAAATAATAATAATAATAATAATTACAGATAAAACAGAATACACTCAGTGATCGAGTTGAGAGGGGATGGCATCCCCCTTGAAATAAAAACGGTCAAAATCATCCCCCTTCTAAAACTGCCATCCCCCCTTTCCATCCCTTGTGTCATTTTTTGAATGAATGTGGTATTTGCTATTTCAACATTTAGTTTTACCTTTGGTTTCACGCATATCGAGTAAAATACTGTGGGCGAGGGCACGCACGCAAAGATATTTTTATATCGTATCTCAGCGAGCTGCGCCGTGGATGTTATGCCTGTGCCCTATAGAGGGTGCCTGAACAACGCATAGTGCATCCAAATTCACACTTGTTCTTCTGTATGGATTTTCTCAGCAACTGTGCGTCGTAGCGAGAAGCCACTCATATCACATGAAACAGCGGAATCATAGCTTTCCGACAAGACCAAGACCTAGACTACCACCACTTGTCGGTAGCCCAATGTTTTCACAGTGAAAAAAATGATAAAATTACACTAAAATTATGTATAACAAAGCTTTCATACAGCTTTGCAGACACATTACTCTTGGATGGATTACTCGCGAATGCAGGGTCGCACAGAAATGCCACACATATCACATGAAAGTGCAGGACCAGAGCTTTCCAGTAATACCACACACATCATTGTGCTGTGATCCCATCACGCTATAAATCCAGATCAAATGTCTACAAAATAAAAACCTGACGAATTTCTTTACAATCCATTATACAAATCTTGTTATCAGTCACTTCATATAGAGAGGAATAACATTATTACTATTTTTCTATTATCTTAGATGTAAATATTGCATGTTTCTTTCAGGTAAAACACATTTTTGACTTGTGAATGAGTCAATGGAATTTCTTGCAATAATAAAAAATACTGGTAATCATGTCCGCCTGGCACAAACCACGTTTTGAACAACTATGAAGTGACAGAATGTCCCACCATCATGGTTCTTATATTGCCAGATTCCAGAGAGTCTCCCCTTATATGGCAGAATATGTCTACTTCCAACTTGCTATGGTGAGATACATGTAAAAATGTAAGAATTTACTAACACAGATTTGTTTGTTTTTTTCATTGATATAAAAATGAATATACATGTGGTGATGGCAAATCTGGGTATTCCAGATTGTCCTGAAAAAAACAAGATATAGCATGTGTATGTAGCCTTTATAATGACTGGCAGGCAAGGCAGGAAGAATACCCCAAAAAGGCCTAGGGCCCAGAGGGTTAAACAGTGATATTAAAAGTAAAGTGAGAAATTATTTTCAGCCCCAAAACTATTTTATCTTCAGTGTTTGTTTTTTTTGTTTTTTGTTTTTTTAAAAAAATCCACACTTGAATGTTGGGCATTTTCAAGAAAATATGTAGTTTTCTTAAAAATCAACTGGAAGAGTAATGTCATGTGCTTGCATAAGATTTCTGCTCAGTCATTCTAACAAAA
>NC_065507.1:43899643-43902540 GCF_006386435.1 Epinephelus moara | reverse complement strand
CTGTCTCTCTCTCTCTCTTTTTCTGTCTCATTGTGTCATACGGATTACTGTTAATTTATTATGCTGATCTGTTCTGTACGACATCTATTGCACGTCTGTCCGTCCTGGAAGAGGGATCCCTCCTCAGTTGCTCTTCCTGAGGCTTCTACCGTTTTTTCCCCCCGTTAAAAGGGTTTTTTTGGGGGAGTTTTTCCTTATCTGCTGTGAGGATCCAAAGGACAGAGGGATGTCATATGCTGTAAAGCCCTGTGAGGCAAATTGTGATTTGTGATATTGGGCTTTATAAATAAAATTGATTGATTGATTTTTTTTTTTTACAACTTGAGTACTGAATACACTAATAACAGTACATCAATAAATGAAATAGATCAGTTGTGTTTTCAGTTGGACATGGAGCAGGAGGATAGCTCATCTGTGGTCACTGTCTGTTCTCTGAGGCTCTCACGTTTTGATAAACTTTGCTGTTTCCAGGACGACACACGTTTTCTCTCCCAGCAGGTACTGCATTTTCGTTGCATCACCGGATCGAGAGAACTCTTCACACTTCTGTGAGATCTGTGTGAAGAGTTTGTCTCTGATGTCCGAGTATCTGCTGTAGTGGAGCAGGAAGTGCTGCTTGGTCTCTGGTTGGTTCTGCTGGCAGAGCGAGCACACTTTGTCCTCTGGACGCAGCCAGCTGTGTGTGTGTGTGGTCCCATCTCTATCCTCAGACTGTGATTACTGAGTCTGTAGGCGGTCACAGTTCTCCTCAGCCTCTCATCCTGTAGCCTACTCAGGTACTCTGCTACACCGTACTCTCTCTTTAGAGCTGAGTAACACTGCAGCCTGCTTTGGTTCTGGATCTCATTTCTCCAGAAGTTGATGTTGCTGAGTTTATGTTGGTTGAAGATCTGATTGGGGTGGTAGTGGGGCGTGGGGGTGTGGGTGGTATGTGTGGGGGCAGAGCTGAGTTTTAGTACTAACTGGCTAAGCTTGCTGTTCTGTATGGTCTCCTCTTGGCTTTGAAGGGCTTTGTATTGATATGAGTCGGGGTTGCTTGATTTTAAGTGGTTGTAGAATTTTAGAGATCGTTTTTGGATTTGGATCAGAATGGGAAATCGGCCCAGTTCTGCTCGGCAGCCATTGTTGGGGGTGTTTCTATGTACTTTCAAAATGTTTCTGCACATTTCTACGTGCAGCGTTTCTATTGGGTCCATGTCCCAATTCTTGAATTCTTGATTGTTGAGGGGATCCCATACTATGGATTCCCATATCGATTAATAGGTTTGATTATAGTTTGCATTATTTTTAGTCAGGCTTTAATGGGAATCCGAAGATGTGTGGAGTTTTTAATGGCATAGAAAGCCCTTCTTCCCTTCTCTCTGAGCTTGTTCACAGCCAGCTAAAAGTTCCCTGTGGAGGAGATCCTCAGGCCCAGGTAGCAGTAGCTGTTTGTGGGCTCTATGTTGATGGATATACATTGATTTGATTACATCATATGTTTCACCTCCTACTTCATTTTCTAATAGTTTTAGGAAAAGGCCTTGAGGCCAGATTGAGTCAAATGCTTTTTTGAAGTCAATGAAGCAGGAGAAGATTTTCTTGTTGTTTTGGTGGACTTGTTTGTTAATTAGGCTATGGAGGGTATAAATATGATCTGTGGTTCGATGTTTCAGTGTGAATCCAATCTGACTTCTACTCAGGATGTGATGTTGGTGGAGGAAGTCTTGTAGTGGGTGGTTGATGATGCCGCAGAACAACTTTCCTAAATTACTACTGATACATATACCCCGGTAGTTTTCAAGTTTGTCTCCATTTTTGAATATAGGTGTCAAGATTCCTTGGCTCCAGATGTCAGGGAAATGACCAACACTGAGAACAAAGTTAAATAATTTTAGTATAGCACTATTAAGTTTTTAATCTGCATATTTGATCATTTCACATAAGATACCATCAGGACTGTGGTAACTTCAGCTTTAAAAGAACCACTCGACAACGTCTTGGCCGTAGTTGCACTCTATATAAGGACGGCAAAATGAAAAGTACATACAGAGCTCGTCTGCTAACATCTCTGTCGGCCGGAGGTAAAGCATACAACAACATGCCGGAGGCGGAAGTGTCCTTCAAAATAAAATGGCACATACCAACCAGCTTATCTTTTACAACATCGACCCCTGGTGGGCGCATGGCTATTGTGCTCTTATTCTAATAAAGATTAACTTAATAATGTTCACATTACAACACTTCTCCCCCTTTAAATTCCAACATTCCCCCAAAATGTAAATTAACTAGAAGAAACCAACCAGTGGTGGTTTTAGCTGGTGTACACTCAAAACTTAAAGTATTGTCTCAACAACTGTACATACTTACACCTGAAAAACATGGCAGCTTTAACATTCAGTCCAACTTAAACTGTTCAATCAAAATTCAGTCTGTCTGGAGGTTTGCGAATGCGCTGTGACCTTCGCACTACCCCCGGTGACCCAGCATGCACCGCTGGTGTGGGTGTTATGGGTGGATCTGGTGTAGGGAGACTAAGAGGGATCTGGGTGTCAGTGTGAGAGTGTCCATCCTCTCTGGGGGACACAGAAACCTCTGCCTGTGTCTCTCTCTCTTGTGGACCCACCTCCGCTGCTGTTGGTCTCACCACTGGAAACTCAGCGGCACTGTCTGTCTCTGAGCCTGTGTCATGCCGCAGGTGCACATGATCCTGATGTCTGCGGAACATACGTCCATCAGTTAGCTTAACAACATAGGAGACTGGCCCACTATGCTTGAGAATTATCCCAGGTAGCCACTGCTGGTTGTTGTTGCTGAAGTTCCTCACATAGACACAGTCATTTGGTTTTAACTGTCTCTCGCGTGCATGTTGATCATGTCTTTCTTTCTGTTTTTCCTGCTTTCCCTCCACTTTTGCC
>NC_065507.1:43865168-43899135 GCF_006386435.1 Epinephelus moara | reverse complement strand
AGATGCAGCCATCCTGCAGACTCAGTTCTGTTTTGCGTTTAGCATAAGGCCTCAACTCCTCTCCTTCCACCACACTGGGCCAGCACTGTAAAAGGAAAGTTTTGACTTGGGACAGGACTGGGTCCCTCTCTGTCCACTGCTTTATCCGGGATGCTTTTACAGGTGTCTCTGCCAGCCTCTCTAATGAGAAAACAGTCTCTGGAGGTACATATGTAACAGCAGGTGTTTCAGGTAAAGGCAGCCGACTCAGCGCATCGGCGTTTGCGTTATCCTTACCCGCTCTGTACACTATAGTGTACTGGTAGGCTGACAGTGTGAGTGCCTAGTGCTGTATCCTGGCTGAGGCTAGCGGTGGGATGCATCTGGTCTCACTGAACCGGCTCATCAGTGGTTTATGGTCTGTATAGATTTTGAATGCACGGCCATAGAGATACTGATGAAAGCGCTTGACAGCAAAGACGATGGCTAGACCCTCTTTGTCCAGCTGTGAATATCCCTTCTCCGCTGCTCAGGGTACGTGAAGCAAAGCCAACCGGCTTCTCTGATCCATCTTCCATTACATGCGAAAGGACTGCCCCGACTTCATAGGGCGAAGTGTCGCATGAAAGGGTTATCTCCTTATCTGGGTCATAGTGAACTAGGAGCGTCGCTGAGTGGAGGAGCTCTTTCACTTCCTTAAAAGCGTCCTCCTGCTCCTCACACCACTGCCACTTAGTGTCGTTGTGAAGCAGCTTGTACAGTGGGGCCAAAACCTTTGAGTGGTCGGGCAGAAATTTTTCATAATAATTCACCATGCCCAAAAATGATCTGAGTTCAGTGACACACTTGGGGCTTGGGGCCTTCTTAATAGCTCTCACTTTGTCTTCCACTGGGCAGAGTCCCTCTGCTGTGATCTTGTGTCCCATTTGCTGCGCTTTAATCGCAGCCCTGCTTCTGAGAGCCTCTTCAGCACCTGTTCCAAGTTAGCCAGATGCTCTGCCTCCGTGGCCCCTGTGATCAAAATATCATCCAGGTAGACCATGACATGCGAAATCCCCTGCAGCAGACTGTCCATTGTTCACTGCAAAATGGCGGGACTGGACGCCACTCCAAACACCAGGCGATTGTACTTGAATAATCCCTTGTGTGTTTTGATTGTGACGTACTGTTTTGAATCCTCCTCAAGTAGCGGCTGTTGGTACGCCTGGCTCATGTCAAGCTTTGTGAATAGCTTACCGCCTGCCAGGGTTGCAAACAGGTCATCTATGCGTGGCAACGGATACTCCTCCAGCTTCGAGACCTGATTCACCGTGAGCTTATAGTCCCCGCATATCCGGGCAGTTTTGTCCTCTTTCAAAACGGGAACAATGGGCGCCGCCCACCTTGAAAACTGGACGGGCTCGATGATGCCCAGCTTCTGCAACCGCTCCAGCTCTTCCTCAACTTTGCCTTTCATGGCATAGGGTACTGACCTGGGCTGGAGCTTTACTGTCATGCCCTTCAGTGTGCCCAGTTCATCCCTGAACACATCACTGTACCGCTTCAGAATGTCCTCTGTCGTGCGTGCATACTTTATCTCACACCAGTTGAGTCGGATTTTGCGAAGCCAATCGCGGCCCAAAAGACTGGGCCCGCTGCCTTTAGCTATCACCAGCCTGCCTTTCGCCTTTTGATCCTCTGCTGAAATGTCCACATAGATCACTCCTAAGTGAGGAATGGGCTGCCCTGTGTAAGTCCTAAGTCTGAGCTTTGATCGTCTGAGGGGAGGCAGGTTAGACCCCCACATTCTCCTGTACGTCTCCTCACTGATGACGGATGCAGTAGCCCCTGAATCAATCTCAAATGTAATGTCCTGCCCTCTGACAGTGACTGTGGCATAATAGGGTTCAGGTGGTTCCTCGTCCGTTTCCACCCCAAACATGTTGTAGGAATACACTTCCTCTTCGTCTAGGCAGTGTGTAGTTGCCTGAGCCTGATGCGTTTTTCCCAGCCCAGGCTTCCCCTTCCCCTTTGAACTTCTGCACTTTTTAGCTAAGTGTCCCTTTTTGCTACAAGTGTGGCAGACAGCATCTTTAAATTAGGGATGGGGCCGATCCGATCCAGTATCGGTACCAACGTAATTCACGGATCAGAAATTTCCAATCCACCTGCGGAAATTTCCGATCCACGAGCCACGTCTGTGCTTTCACGTTGTCTGCTGGAATGATATGATGATTGCTACATAGTAGTGTTGCACTGAACGCGGTACTAAAACACGACGGTACATATGATACCATAATGCTGGAGTACTGTAGTACTACGGTACCTCAGGTACCACTACTGTGGGATAAATCCAAAGTCCAATCGCAAGAACGTGAGTGTCCATGCGGCGTCCAATAATGGCGCGCTGTCCACCTGGCACTCGATATGTCGCTGCAGTGGTTTGTATCCAGTGACATTTCAGGTATGAACTGAGCTATTGAGTATCTTTAAGCAGTGAAAGTTAATATTAATTTATTTTTACTTGTAGGTTCGATTTGTTTATATATGCTACAGTGATTTGTTTTCCACTACAGAGCTCTAAGGTGCGAGCATTTTACTCGCATTTGCGACTAAAAATAGCTTTGTGCGCACAAAATAAATCATTCAGCACGCTGTGCGAGTACAGATTTCAACCAGCAGCAGAAACTAAAGGCAAATCCTGCCGGTTGTGGGTTGAACAGGGGTCACAGACACAGACGGGAATGTATTCCTGTCAAATACGACGGAGGCTCATAGTGCTGCGCGGCGCAAGAACAGCTTACCGGCGACAGAGAAGTCCGACTCCAGGTCCAATAATGTCCTCTTTTTGGCATCATGGCTGCCCAAAAGGACCTGAACAGCCGAGTCGTGGCGGCACACAGGTATGTGGCGTGTCAGAGGAGAAACGAGCCATTCACATTTCTGTCTTTGTGGCAGGTAACGGTCCACAAACCTCACCGCACTTTAGGGACTGTTCATTACTTATGAAGGGACTGTCAGGGGAGGAGGGTGGCTGGTTGATTTTTATTTTATTTATTTATTTTATTTTGATCCCCCCTATGTTAATCACTTATTGATGCCGTTTTTGAAGTATGAATAAGTCATTAAGTAATTTATTCCATTGAAATATCGATGTATTATAGAAAAGTGAATTATCTTTTTATAAATGACAAAAGGCACATCTGCCTCATTTTCGCTGTCATGATACTACTCAGAACCATGATACTTTCACTGGTATCGTACCGTGGGTCCCAATTTTGGTACCATGACAACACTACTACATAGTAGTGTCTACTTGATTTGTATCTGTGCTGTTCAGATTAATATGACAGGTACTTTTTGTTTTTTGATAGTGTATATTGCACTAGTAGTTTAACACTGTCTTGGAATTTAATAAATATTGACAATCAATTTGAAACCCTTACAGTTGCATATTTGTTTTCAGGATGGGATTTTTCCTGTGAACAGGATTTTCTGCTTTTCTGACCTTACACTTACCTCAAGTTGCCTTTTGGGACATACATGCATACATAGATATGTATATATCATACTTGCCTGTAGAGAGGAGTTTATTACAGCCTCATATAAAATCAACAATAATGATAATAATAATATTAAAGCAAACAGAGCTCTGGTATCGGAATAGTATCGGAATCGGCAGATATCCAAATTCAGGTATCGGGATCGGATCGGAAGTGAAAAAATGTGGATCGGTGCATCCCTACTTTAAATTTGCAATCATTTGCATAGTGTGCCCCTCCACACCGAAAACACTCCACTCGCTTTGCAGGCTTACCAGTCTCTCTCTTTACTTGGTGCACTGCTGCTGTCTGTGGCCCTCCATTTCCTTTCTGAATGTCTTTTGCATTATTAGCAGCCATCTCCATACCTTAGGAAATTTCCAGGGCTTTCTTGAAAGTCAGTGGTGGGTTTTCCCCCAGCAATCGGCGCTGTATAGCATCATTATTAATGCCGCACACTAATCTGTCACGGAGCATATCGTCCAACACTGTCCCGAAATCACAATGCTCTGACAGCTGCCGTAACTCAGCAACAAAGTTGGCTACAGACTGACCTTGCTTCCTGAAATGGCTGTGAAACTTGGATCGTTGGACTATCACAGAAGGTTTTGGATTGTGGTGGTTCCCCACGAGCGTGACCAGTTCATCATACGGGATGTCCCCTGGTTTCCGCGGTGTGGCCAAGTTCCTTATCAGCTTATAAGTCTTTGCTCCACATGCACTCAGGAGAATAGAGCGCTTTTTAGCCTCCTCAGTAAACCCATTAGCAGAGGAAAAAGTGTCCCAACCTTTCCTCATACTCCGTCCAGTCCTCGTTTCCCCCCACAAATTCACCGATAGTCCCGTATGTAGCCAACCGAGCGTGGGGCTCCCCGTCCCCACGCAGCTCCTCTGCAGCCACAGGTGCTTCTCTCTCCTCCCCGAGCTGCTCCTCTGCAGCCACCGACACTGTGCCTGCCGTCCTTGCACTGCACCTCTGCAACAGATCGTGTCTCCCCTCCTGGTGCTGTTCGTCCGTGGGCCGCTCATAACGGTACAGCCGCCTAACTAGCTAGCTAGCACTCTTTAGCCTAGCTCCGCTAATAACACAACAAAACAGAGACGACACGTCACCAAAAATGTGTGGTAACCTCAGCTTTAAAAGAACCACTCGACAACGTCTTGGCCGTAGTTGCACTTTATATAAGGACAGCAAAATGAAAAGTACATACAGAGCTCGTCTGCTAACATTTCTGTCGGCCAGAGGTAAAGCATACAACAACATGCCGGAGGCGGAAGTGTCCTTCAAAATAAAATGGCACATAGTAACCAGCTTATCTTTTACAACATCGACCCCTGGTGGGCACATGGCTATTGTGCTCTTATTCTAATAAAGATTAACTTAATAATGTTCACATTACAACAAGGACCACTGGCCTTTTTCTGTCTTTGTTCTGGATTTTTGCTAATAACTCCTGCTCTGTGATTGGAAAGTCTTTAATCACAGATTCTAATGTCTGGAGTTTTTTTTACAGAGGTCCTGTTGGGTTGAATTCAGATTTATTTCTCTCTATAGATTTTTCGAAGTGATTTTTCCATATTTGACCATTTTGAATAGGTAGGTCATCTTGCTGTGGTTTAGTGAGGTAGTTCCAATATTTCCAGAAATGTGTTGTGCCATTGGACTTTTCAATTACATGAAGTTGGTGTTGGATATGTTTCGCTCTTTTTGCTCTCAGTGTTCTTTTGTGTTGGTTTAATGTTTTACAGTATTGATGGCGAAGGTCAGGATTATTACATTGTCTGTGTTTTTGATTTGATAGTATCTCAATATTTTTCTCAAATTTTGGCAGTGAGAATCAAACCAGTTCTCTTTGCTTGGTTGTTTTGGTATACTATGTGATTTCTTTTTCAATTTCAACATCTCTTTGTATGCCGACAATATTTTAATTTTTACAAAAAATCTATCTAATTCACTGCCTCATTTGCTTAAGACCTTTGAAAATTTTGGAAATTTATCTGGATATAGAATCAATTGGATGAAATCATCATTAGCACTTAGCAACTCCTATATATTCAAGTATACCACAGAAAATAGTGAAACGGGACTTTGTTCCAATTATTACATATATCTTTACTGTATGGCATAAAGTCCAGAAATTAGCAAAAACTTGTAATAAATTCTTTCATCAATCTCCCACCTTTCACAATTATTCCCTCTTAATAGGTGGCAAACCAATTATTTTTCCACAATGGTGTGACAAAGGCGTTCACAAATTCCAAGACATTGTGGGACAACAAGTTCTCTGTGAGTTTCTTGACTTACAAAAATCTTATAACCTTCCGGGCAATTCTTTTTTTCTATTTGCAGCTGCGTGCAGCAATGTGGGCTTATGGTGTTCCGTGGGATGCACATCTGGAAATGAATGAGTGAGTGACTGTATGGTTGAGTAGTGAGTGACTGAGTGACGATGCTTTGTTTATGTAAGATTTTCTATGTGATATTTTCTCCTTATTTGTAATTTTTTTTCCTTTCGTTTAAAAAATAAAATAAAATTTCTATGTATTGTCACTATTACTATTTTTGTTGCTGTTGTAGCTAATGTTACTGTTTTGTATATATCTGCATAGGCCTGCAAATTCTACTGTGTCTTAGGCATGGGTTGGGGGGTTAGGGTTGGGGCAGGTATTGTTGCCATTGTAATTTGTACTGGGTCACGCTGGACACAGAATAACTGCCTCTGTAACTTGAAAAAGAACAATATATAATTGATCTCCAAAAAAAAAAAGTAAAGACCTTAGGTAGGTGGTACAATGTCGAGTTGAATGATGAGGAACAGGTGGTGAAATTTAGAAAAGATGTGGCTGAAGGATTGGATAGAACAGATGAATCATAACTTCAAGGAAAGTTGAAGTAAGTAGTGTTGCATTGTATGGAAAAGGGATACTTCAGCTGCCAGTATCTAGTTTAACAGAGGAATTTAAATGTACCAAGGTCAGGATGTCATCCCCCCTCTCTCTCTCTCCCTCTTTCACGCTTACCTGTCCTGTCAAATAAAGGCAAAACTGCCCCAAAAAATATCTTTGGAAAAAAAAAGAAAAAAAAAAAGGAGTGTGGTTCCAAATCCAACCAAGGGGAGGAAATGGAACCCAAGATCGGCAGTTCAGGAGGCAGAGGCAGCTCTTAGGCATGCAGAGATTGTAGGTAATATTCAGTTTGGCCAGGGAGGCCTGGGGCTTGGCTCAGACAAACCGGTATGGAATAAAGCAGGTCCCAAAGATAAAAGAAAGCTGGTTGTGGAACAGATACGTAGACAGGAGGAGATATTGACAGGTGCAAAGGCAGTGGCCCAGGCTAAGCAGGGACAGTGGTTGAATTGGGAAAGTGTAGAGAAGAGGAAGCTTAGTTGGAGGGACCTGTGGAATATGGAGGAGAATCGTATTAGATTCCTGGTAGGGGCTACATACGATGTGTTACTAACCACCCAGAACCTAAAACTGTGGGTAAATGGGGACCCATCATGCCCATTGTGTTCAGGTACCACAACCTTAAAGCATATTTTGTCAGGCTGTAAAGTTAGCTTGTCACAAGGCCGGTATACATGGTGACATAAGCAGGTGTTGAAAAGTTTAGCTGCAGGCATCGAAGGGAAACGAAGACAGGCAGATTCAGAAGATTTTAAGAATAGGAGTTTAGCAATTCAGTTTGTCCGTGAGGGGGAGAAATACAGAAGTGTAGTACAGTAGTAAGGAGGCAAGGGTGTGGCCGCCTAGAGGGTCCTTGTGATTGGGAAATGCAAGTAGATTTAGGGGGAAAGCTTGTTGTTCCGCAGGAAATAGTTTGTACCACTCAGAGGCCTGACATAGTGTTGTGGTCAGTGACTCAATGGATAGTTTATTTCATTGAGTTGACAGTTCCTTGGGAAGACTCAGTGGAAGAAGCCTATGAAAGAAAAAAGCTTAGGTATGCAGACTTAGGAGCAGAAGCTGAGCAGCGAGGGTGGAAAACTAGAATTTGTACAGTGGAAGTGGGGTGTAATGTCAGTTGGGGGCCAGCAGGGGGACCTACTAAGCAGGGTACATAACTCCTTGAGATCAGGTGGAGAGATGCACCAATCAGTCCTCTCAGGATAAAATCCAGGAAGAGGAAGGTTAATTAAATGTGGGAGTGGCCTATTTGAGTCCCTTTTGTTTGAGACCATGCTGCAAGGTGAGTGTGTTGGCTGATTCTGCGACTTTATCTTCTCTATCTCCTTTAACTTTAACCTTTAACAACAGCTGGGCCCAACAGCCCAGCCTTTTTGATATTTCCTCTATAGAGACGTTACCACAACAGAGTAAAAAGGGAAAAATGCCGGCGTGAAACAGCAGAGGCACTTTATCAACCTGGTGAGTACTGCCATTAGCGTCAAGCTAGCAAAGTGTGTTAAGAGTGTTATTGTTCTACTGAACTGTCTCTGTCTGTCTGTCTGTCTGTCTGTCTGTCTGTCTGTCTCTCTCTCTCTCTCTCTCTCTCTCTCTCTCTCTCTCTCTCTCTCTCTCTCTCTCTCTCTCTCTCTCTCCTTATTGGCATGAAAGTTGTCTCTGTTTTCTCATGCCATGTAGCAGCAATTTGCATCTTTGTTCTGCATAGACAGCCCAGTTCTATGAAAAGAACATCTTTCCAGCAGTTAAATACTTCTTTAAGTGAGAAAGACTATTCTTGTGGTCCTACCACCTTGTGAAGCCCATACTAAAAAGAGCATATTAACAGTGTGATTCATGCACAGACATTTTCTTACTTTCTATCAATAAGCAGTAATTAGGAGGTTATTGAGGAAAAACTTTTAGTTAATGGCCTTGTTGTTGGCAACTTTAATGACAATAACTTTGTCATATTTGCTAAAACTGTCACGACATTGACACAATAGTACATGATCAAGAACAAAAACAACCAATCAGAGCAGAGAAGTCTGTGTAAGATGTGTAAATGGTTTGTAAGGCAGGGAATAACTTCACCTGCTTCCTCAATAGCTTCCACTTTAGTTTGGAGAGGTGCTGCCAGCATTACTACACAGGAGCGGACATGTATGGAAAATGCACATGTAATAACAGTTATGAGTACCTGAGACATAATGTTAAAATTATTATGTTTTTTAAGACACCTTAGTCTGTTGATCTTATGTACTTCTTTACATCAAAAGAAAGGGAAATATTTGGAGGTGTGGGTTTTCATAGGTTCATGTGCATAGTTTAACTGGTCTAGACAACTTGAGATCAAATGTGGCTGCATGCGGCCCATGAACTAAATGAAGTTTGACATCCTGTCCTAATACTAGGTGGAAAGGAAGTCAAGTCAAGTGTGTTTGCATCTGGAGATGACAAATGCACTGCTGTGTACTTACGTTTTCATGTTTGAAGAAGCATAGCATCTTCAGCTCCCGAAATACCCTCTTGCAAGAAACAAGGTTTTGGAAGACATTGGGCATTTTTTTGAGGGCAACTCGCTTTCCATCTCGGGGGTCCGTCACTGACCTGGGTGAAGAGGACAAACACTAAGGTTCAGTGGCTCTTATGAAGATTTAGAGCTTTGATATTGTTGATGTTAGGTTAATAGAGTAACTCTGATCATGTAATGTAGCAGTTATTGAATATTTCAGACACCTACAGTATCACTCCATCTCAGTGACTACAGGCTAGTGTGGGGTATATGGGTGACTGCCACCATAATGTCTTACAGAGAATTCTGATCTCTAAATCAAGACAGATAAGCAGAATATTAAGGGACAAACGAGTCCATTTATGATCCCATCCCCTTTTTATGGCCACTATCTTGCTTTCCTCTGGCCATGACGAAAAATCACACAATACAAGCTTTGGCGCCTCTTAGGGGTGGCAGGGCTGGGGTGTGGCATGGCCACCCTGATACAATTGCTGGCCCTCCACTGGCCCCCATTCATGAAAATAATCGAAAATAACTGGAGGCTGACTTTCTGTCTTTATGAAACTGTGATATGCTCATTTAAAAGCCAGTGTGCAGCTAGGCTAGATTTTGGTGAGGGAAAAACGGGTATGGCCATTTTCACAGGGATCCCTTGACATCTCACCTTCAGATATCTTAATGAAAATGGATTCACTGGGTACCCAATAGCCTCCCCTTTACAGACATGCCCACTTTGTGCTAGTCCCATGTAGTTTTTGGCATAAAACATGAAGTATCTTGCATGCAGTATATATGTGTTATTTTTGCATATTCTAAAAGTTGTGCATTTGAATATTTCTGCATACTTGCCTGGGGTCCCTAAAGAGACTTGAAATTGAAAAATATCCTGAAAGCTGAGACTCTTGACTCAATGAGCCCAATTTCATTCATGTGTGATGATGTTAGTCTGTATAGTGGCCATTTAATTGTCCTGAAACTAGTAGGCATTTTGTTAATTTTTAAAAGGGAAACATAATTGAGCATAGGGTCATTATACTTCTATCATAATGTTTGAAGCCCTTATACACTCCAAACTTTCAAAGTTTGAATAGGGCCTGACCAAAATACTAATTTTTAAACTGATTTTTGACTAGGAAAACTTGACACTTGCTGTGCTGCATCTCAAATTCATCATTATGTTCCATACTTTCAGAAGATGCATACCACTTCTGTGGGGCATATACTGTTGACCTTCTATCTCATCCTAAAAATGGCTGTCCCTGGCATAGTTTTCAACTACATGTACTTCAACAGCATAATAGAATTCCTGCCTTTTGGTTTTGGTGTGCCACCCCAAAATTGGGGGCTCCACCACATAAAAGGGAAAAAAAAGACTGATTTTTGCATGCAAAATACAACGTACATTCATTGATGAGTTATGTTTAGCTAACATACTCAAACAAAGGGAAGTTTGTGTTAACATGTTGGTTCTGATGTAGAAACCAGGGAAACTAACCAAGTTTCTGTCTCCTCCTGATCCTCCATCAAGGAGTTGTTTGGAATTTAGTTTAATATTATGATATGTGTTTGGTGCCATTCTAAAGGTAGGGGACCTTAACATTCATTTAAGAATTAAAAATGTGAAGTAAACAATATTAATTCCAATTCTATGAAAAGGGAAAAAAATCTAACCAAATTCAAATCAAAGGTTTCTGATGGGAGTGGTTTTGGTTTCATGTCGCTGTCACTGAAACTCTGGAGGACTCATATAGCAACTCTTTATAAAAAGAGACTTTATAAAGACACAGAATTGAATGAGGTCTAGCAAAAGCTGTGAAACTGACTCCGCCCCAACAAGAGGGAGGGTGAAAAGCTGACAAGCTGTCAGCTGACAGAGAGAGAGATGGAGAAATTCGATTCAAGACAAATCACCATGCAGCAGCCGATAATGTCCGAAAATACCACAGTGTGAAGAAGAGCATGCTGCCCTGTCCCTCCATTGCCATCACAAGTGTCAGGTGAAGCAGTACATCTTCTGTGTGTTAATGAGCTGATGCTTAAGTTCTTAATAACTTTATAAGCATTGGACTAAAAGATCTGTTTGAAAATTGCTGTATTTAACTGCTTCACACTCTTTCCTGGTGCTTCTTACACTCTCAACTGCTAAATGATGCATTAATCTCTAAAATCAAATTTATTGGTCAGCATTAAGGACAGCTACAGACTCTACCTGGTCTACACAGTGGTCTGCTTTCATTTACAAATTCACTGTTGTATTCATTGTACTCATTTATTCAGAATTTTTCCGTTTGGTAGGACACTAAATTGTATAATTAAAAGTTCAATAAACTTCCATTTATAAAGAACCAGATCTTTTGATTTGTGTTTGTGAAATATAAGGCCACTGTACACTGGGCCAAGAACTCTAAAGCAGTCTTAGAGACTAAGTTCACTGGCTATAATTTTGTCTTTTCAAAAAGGCTGGTGCCTGAAGGAAAATTTAATCTTACATAAATTCCATGATTGAAGACAAATTTTTATTTCTGATAGCTGAAGTTGAGTTCTATCACTCGACCACACCATTTGAACCAGTTCAAAAGTGTGTTTACTATGCATGATTTTTTGTTATTATCGTTACATTTTTTTGGTTTTCATTAATTCATAATATATCAATCAATCAATTTTATTTATAAAGCCCAATATCACTAATCACAATTTGCCTCAGAGGGCTTTACAGCATATGACATCCCTCTGTCCTTTGGACCCTCATCGCGGATAAGGAAATACTCCCCAAAAAAAATCCTTTCACGGGGAAAAAAAAACGGTAGAAACCTCAGGAAGAGCAACTAAGGAGGGATCCCTCTTCCAGGGCAGACAGACGTGCAATAGATGTCGTCCACAACAGATCAACATGATAAATGAACAGTAATCCATATGACACAATAAGACAGAAAGAGAGACAGAGAGAGATGCAGGACAGACGGTAATGACAGTAGCTTACAACAACATTAATTAAAGTAATAATATTATAATTCTAATTACGGCTATTGTGGTACAATATGTTGAAAGTATATATCAACATCTGATATTATACAACAGTTAGTTCCGGCCCTGCAATCTGATTGGTCGAGAGACAGTAAAACCGTGATGATATTGGAGTACAACATCACGGTTATTTCACTGTGTTATGTATCACTCCACCTCACAGCTGATTGCAATCAACAATCAAATCAAAAATGACGGTTAATGTCAGTTAGGTCAGCGGTTGCGTTATAGGCTAATTCATTCTTCCACTGTCAAACAGCCAAAAATATATCAATTATTTCCTAAAATAAGTTTTGAATTTAACTATGAATGGTCATCAGAAGAAGATGAGGGAGAGGAGAAGCTGAATCCATCTGAGCACACATCTAGGTTTGTCAATGTTTCATCAGCGGAGCTCAGTGACTTGAAGAAAAGCAAGAACGAAGCTAACACTGTGAGGTAGACAAAATGAGCCGTCAACTGCTTTCAAACTTGTCGGCTGTGCCTGTGAAGCGACAGTCCACCATGCAGTCACCAGAGACTTATTTCACCTGCTGCACAATTAATGGAAATGTGCAGATAAATGTGTATAAAGAGTAAGTGCCAGGCGCACCATGTTTGCGTTACATAGCAACAGTGACAGCGGAGTCCTGAGGGAACTATTTTTGTTGGCGGAAGACAAATAAAATCCTTAAATCATCTATTTTGTCCTTATTTTTCAACATTTCTTAATCAGCCTTGCTTGTTTAACTGTTGAACTGTTGTAGAAAAGCAATATCACACTCGAGCTCGTGATGTTATACTCGTACATCGTCACGGCCTGCGGCCTCATGCCTATGACCGAATCACAGCCATGACGATATACGAGTATAACATCACAAGCTCAAGGGTGATATTGCTTAAGTATACATATGTGACAATAATCATAAGTGTATAATAACAGTAGAAGTATGACTAATGATAACAGCAGCAGGAGGCATCAGGCAGGACCACGGCAGCAGCACAACCACACAAGTCACACTACCCAGGTACCGCTGTGATATAAGTTGAGACAGTGGAGCACAAGGGCTCCGGAGAAGAAGCTGAGTTAGTGACATGCAGTACAGCCAAGTTAGTGAGATGCAGTAACAGGAGTGTCAGCAAAGGAGAGAGAGAAGGAGAGAAGGTGCTCTATGTATTATTGGAGGTCCCCTGGCAGACTACGCCTAAGTCAGCCTAACTAGGGGCAGGTACAAGGCAAGCCTGAGCCAGCCCTAACTATAAGCTTTATCAAAAAGTTAAGTCTTAAGTCTAGTCTTAAATGTGGAGACGGTGTCTGCCTCCCGGGCCGCAACAGGAAGATGATTCCACAGGAGAGGAGCCTGATAGCTGAAGGCTCTGGCTCCTGATCTACTTTTGGAGACTTTTGGGACTGAGAGCAACCCTGCATTCTCAGAGCGCAGTGTTCTGGTGGGATAATATGGCACTATGAGCTCTCTAAAATATGACGGAGCCTGACCATTTAAAGCTTTGTTCGTTAGGAGAAGGATTTTAAATTCAATTCTGGATTTTACAGAGAGTCAGTGCAGAGAAGCTAAAACAGGAGAAATATGATCTAATTTCTTAGTTCCTGTTAGTATACGTGCAGCTGCGTTGTGAATTAGCTGGAGAGTTTTTAAAGACTTATTAGAGCTACCTGATAATAGCAACTTACAGTAATCCAGCCTAGAGGTAAGCGTGGACCAATTTTTCTGCATCTTTTCAGGTCAGGATAGGCCTAATTTTCGCAATATTACACAGATGAAAAAACGCAGTCTGTGAGGTTTGTTTTAAATGGGAATTAAATGACAAATCTTGGTCAAATATTACTCTGAGATTTCTTACAGTAGTGCTAGAGGCCAGAGCAATGCCACCCAGAGAAACTATATCATCAGATAAAGAGTCTCTGAGGTGTTTGGGGCCAAGAACAATAACTTCAATTTTATCTGAATTTAACATAAGGAAATTGGTGGTCATCCAGGTTTTTATGTCTTTAAGGCATTTTTGAAGTTCAGTTAATTGATCAGTTTCTTCTGGCTTTATGGATAAATACAATTGTGTATCATCTGCATAATAATGGAAATTTACAGAGTGATTTCTAATGATGTTACCTAAGGGAAGCATATATAGAGTGAATAGGATTGGTCCGAGCACAGAGCCTTGTGGAACTCCAAAACAAACTTTAGTATGTAGAGATGATTCATAATTAACATGAACGAACTGAAAATGATCAGATAAATAAGATTTAAACTAGCTTAGTGCAGAACCTTTAAAGCCAATTAAATGTTCCAGTCTCTATAGCAGAATTTGATGGTCAATTTGATGGTCTGTTGCGCTAAGATCTAATAAAACAAGTACAGAGACGAGTCCTTTGTCTGAAGCAATCAGAAGATCATTTGTAATTTTGACTAGTGCTGTCTCAATGCTATGATGCACTCTAAATCCTGACTGAAATTCCTCAAATAAATTATTATCATGGAGAAAATCACACAGCTGGTCTGTGACTACTTTCCCAAGGATCTTTGAAAGATATTAGATATTGGTCTATAGTTGGCTAACACCTCTGGATCCAAGGTGGGCTTTTTAAAAGAGGTTTAATTACAGCTACCTTAAAGGACTGTGGTACATGGGTCCATGTCATTGGTCCAACAGCCCATTGGTCCGACATCCCATTAGTCTGACAGTCCGCGGTGCTGAACGGCTCCTGGCGGACGTATTTCTACCTTGATGGTGCGCCGCGACCGGCTCTGGTTCAGCTGGGAAAGGCTTGAGGCGAAGCAGGCTCACAGCTTATGTGTTTGTCACTTTCTTTTTCATTTTAACCCACACCATGATCTTTTCTTAACCCTAACCAAGTGGTTTTTGTGCCTAAACCTAACCAGACCTTAACCACAGGGCACCATGATGATTTCGAAACGAACTTCGGAACAATGGGTTTAATATGGTCGGAACAATGGGATTTCGGACCAATGGGCAGTTCCCTGGTACATAGCCTGTTAATAAAGATATACTGATCATGTCAAATATGTGAGTGTTAACTAAAGGTAAGACTTCCTTGAGTAGCCTAGTTGGGATGGGGTCTAAGAGACACGTTGATGATTTAGATGAAGAAATCATTGCGGTCAGTTGTTGAAGAGAAATCAGGGAAAAGCTATCCGAATATATATTAGGTCTAACAGCTGTGTTTGACGGCAGACTGGTTCCGTTTGAGGGCAGGAGGTCATGAATTTTGCCTCTCATAGTTAGAATTTTGTCATGAAAAAAGCTCATGAAATCACTACTGCTAAGGGCTAAATGAATACAAGGCTCAATAGAGCTGTGACTCTCAGTCAGCCTGGCTACAGTGCTTCCATTAATGCTGAGTAATAGTTTGCTCTGGCATTGCGGAGGCCCCCCTTAAATGTTTTGAGACTTTGTTCCCAGACTAAGTGAGATTCTTCCAGTTTGGTTAATCGCCAATTCCTTTCAAATTTCCACGACATTTGTTCTAATTTTCGGGTTTGAGAGTTGTACCAAGGATCGGACTCTCTTTGCTTTGTTAACTTCTTTATAAGAGGTGCTACAGAGTCCAGTGTTGTTCACAGCGAGCCTGCAGCGCTATCGACAAGATGATTAATTCTGGAGAGTTTAAAGTCGGTACGGGAAACCTCTGTTACAGAAGGACAAGGTATTAAACTCAACGTCGATGGAATCTTTGCCTTAAATTTTGCGACACCACTATCTGATAAACATCTAATATAGTAACTGTTGCTGAGTGGCGTGTAATTGAGTAAAAAGAAATCAAAAGTTATTAAATAATAATCTGATAGAGAGGGATTCTGTGGAAAGACTATTAGGTTATCAATTTCAATTCCATACGTCAGAACTAGATCGAGAGTATGGTTAAAACAGTGAGTGGGTTTATGTACACCCTGACTGAAGCCAATGGAGTCTAATAATGAGATAAACGCAGTAGCGAGTCATTATCAACGTCAACATGAATGTTATCAATGTCACCTACAATAATAACTTTATCTGATTTAACAACTAAACTGGATAAAAACTCTGAGAATTCAGATACAAATTCAGAATATGGGCCAGGAGCATGGTACACTACAACAAATAAATAATAATAATAAAAAAGTTTATTTATCACATATTTTTTGGTCCGGACGGGGACTTGAACAGGCGACCCTCCAGTTCCCAACCCAAGACCCTATGGACTGAGCTACTGCCGCCCTGATGAGGAGTGCATTACAGTAATCCAACCTGGAGGAGATAAAGGCATGGACAAGCTTTTCTGCATCTGCTTTTCTGGAGTTGAGTGGCAACTGCTTTTTCTAATACTTTGGAAATGAATGGGAGGTTGGAAATAGGCCGGTAGTTAGAGAGGACGTTTGAATCTAGGGTGGGTTTTTTGAGAAGTACTCTGATGACAGCAGTTTTCAGGAGAGATGGGACGTTGCCGGCTTGGAGGGAGTGGTTAATGATCTTGGTGATAAGGGGGCTTAGAACAGAGAGGTTGGATTTCACCAGGGCTATGAGTAAAGGGTCCAGGGCACTGGTGGTTGGCTTCATTTTGTTAATGATATCTTCAACCACTTGCTGTGTGATGGTAGAGAAGCAGCATAGAGGTTTATTTACCCCAGGCAGTGGTTCCACAATCCAAACAGCTGAGGCGGGGGAGCTACAATGGTGAGAGCGGATGTTGTTCACCTTCTCCCTGAAAAAGGTGATGAAATCATTGCACCTCTTTTCTGTGGCCTCTCTATGTTGTGGGATTTGAGGTTAGAGCAGATGGCTTACAGTGGAGAAAAGTTGCTTGGAGTTTCCAGGGCTATTGTTTATGATGTTGGAGTAGAATTTTGTCCGTACAGCCCTGAGGGACTTAGCGTAAGCCTTCTGGTGTTCTCTGTGGGCTTGTTTGCGGACAGTCAGCCCTGAGGCCACATAGCACCTCTCAAGGGCATGCCCAGCTGTCCTCATCTTCCAAAGCTCGCCGGTGTACCAGGGGGCTGAGCGCAGAAAGGTGACCGTCTGGGTTTTGAGGGGGGTGTGGAGATCAAGAAGACGACTCAGCGATGTGTTGTAAAAGTCCACTGACTCTGTGACTGAGGGAAAGTCAGCAGAGCCAGAGGAGATGTGCTGCAGATCCTGGGTGAGGGCGTCTGGGTTAATGTGTTTCAGATTCCTGTATTGAATTTAGCGCTTGGGCTTGGGGCAGGGTGAGGGGAACAGCACCTTCATTGAGATAATATTGTGATCAGACACCCCCAAACTGTAAACATGCAGATTGTTGATGGGAACTGTGTTGGTGATGACTAGGTCTAGTATGTGTCCTTTTTTGTGGGTGGGGACCTTAACATGTTGTTGTAGATTAAGACAATCCAGTAGTTGGAGGAACTCGGCTGCAGAGTGACAGGAGGGGTTGTCGACGGGAATGTTTCAATCTCCAAGAATTAGGACATTATGAGAGGTAGTGCAGAGGGAAGTGAGGAGGTCGTGGAACTGTGAGAAAAATTCTGAGTTGGGTTTGGGGGGGGGTAGATGAGGAGTATGGTCAGGGCAGGGGACTTGCGGCAAAGGGATGGGGGACAGCTCCAGTTCATTTCGGTAAAAAACAGCTGGGCCACCACAGCACTTATGGCTGCGTGCTTGCTCTAAGTAACTGTAACCAGGTGGGCATGTTTCATTTAAAACAGCAAAAACGTTTAGCTGGTGCCAGGACTCTGTAGTGCAGAAAAAATGTAAATCCTTTTCAATAATGTCATGGTGTATGAGGGAGGCTTTATTTATTTTATTAGGAAGTGGAGGAGGGGGAGCGGGGATGGATTTCTGCAGAGGTCTGAGTACCTTAACCCTATGGGCCCTAGGCGTTTTTGGGGTATTTTTACTGCCTTTACTTTTAAGCTCATATCACAGTCATTATAAAGGCTACATACACATGCTATATCTTGGGTTTTTTTCAGGACAGTCTGGGCTAACCAGATTTGCCATCATTTCATGTCCTTCTATGTGCCTGTATTTTATATTAATTTTTATATCAATGAAAAAAACAAATCTGTGTTACTAAATTCTTACATTTTTACATGTATGTCAGCATAGCAAGTTGGAAAATGACATATTCTGCCATATATGAAGAGGGGAGACTCTCTGGAATCTGGCTATATAAGAACCAAAATGTGTTTTATCTGAAAGAAATATGCAATATTTACATCTAAGATAATAGAAAAATAGTCAACCAAGTGCAATGATGTCCTCCAATATAATATTTGCCACTTTGTTTGCAGTAAACAAAGTTTGTTGTTGTTTTTCAGTTTCAGTTATATACTGGGGGGGCATTTTGAGCATTGGGGGGAACACATGTCCCCCTCAATGTATATGGTGACTACGGCCCTGTCATGCACGCATAATTAGGCTACAGTTGTCTGGGTGCGCAAAGGTGAAGTGGCTGGTCTTGTCATACAAATTTTGATGGAGTGTCAACTGGACAATATGGAGATATTTGAATCTTGAAAGTCGGACTACAAATGTGGATAGACAGGGAGAAACACACGCAAGCCTAAGACGTGGTAAGATACGATATTCCTCACTATATGAAGTGACTGATAACAAGATCTGTATAATGGATTGTAAAGAAATTTGTCAGGTTTTTATTTTGTAGACAATTAATCTGGATTTATAGCATGATGGGATGACAGCACAATGATGTGTGTGGTATCCCTGGAAAGCTCTGGTCCTGCGCTTGCATGTGATATGCATGACATTTCTGTGCGACCCTGCATTCGCAAGTAATCCATCCAAGAGTAATGTGTGTGCAGAGCTGTATGAAAGCTCTGTTATACATCATTTTAGTGTAAATTTATCTTTTTTTTTTCGCTGTGAAAACATTGGACTACCGACAAGTGCTTGGTCTTGTCGGAAAGCTACAATTCTGCTGTTTCACGTGATATGCGTGGCTTCTCGCTATGACACATGGTCACGGAGAAAAACTATAGAGAAGAACAGGTGTGAATTTGGACGCACTATGCGTCGTTCGGGCCCATAGGGTTAAAATTTACTCTTCGCCTGTCAAGCTGGGAGCGCAGAGATCTCCAAGTGTTTCTTCGCCTGGTGCGCGTAGATCTCGCACTAACAGCAACAGTGCTTTGATGACGCATTTGGCGGGCGACAATGGACCAGAGAATTGGAATGGAGTGAGGCGAGTTGTTTGGCTGGTGATAGGCAGACCTTTGTCCGGAACTTTTATGGATATAACGGCGGTAGTGAGGTGGTCCGGGTGTCCGGGAGCCGAAAACAAGCTGCCACGGTCACTTTCCCCCCCCGATGTATTTGGCTGGGGTGTGGAAATCCACCGGTGGATGTCAACTCTGGCGGCCGACCCGACCGCAGTCCCCCCAGGTTGTGGTCCGAGTTCTTCCAGCCCGATCTCCCCGTCCAGCAGACCAAGGATAGAAGGTAACCCGTTAGGTTGGAATATGATCTCAAAGGTAGTGCAAGAATCTGTAGATAAATCACCTACCTGCGATACCGGGAAGTTGCACTCCACAGTACTGCTGATGTTGGCGGAACAGGTCGGGAAGCTGGGCCAGGGCACTGATGTATATCGCCACTTAGCAGCAGAAAAAGCATGGCGATGATAAGGCTCCATCTTTGATGCATATTGTGTATGGGGCCTTTTCGTTTGTGTTGGCTTTTTCCCGCAGTACAGATAAATATTTGCATTATGGCATGTTTTGATGCCACTCCATTTCCCAGTGTTCGCCCACAGTCCCCTGTTTGTAGCACTGGTTGAATGTGTAGGTGAGTGGTTGAGATAGGGAAGCGATCGTGGATCAAAAAAACAAGCTAGATGTTAGTAGAGCAAGGAGCACTCCTGTCTCTCCTACTCTTCCAGTCGGCGCTAAGGGCAAGCATTGCATTATGGGATGCGATAGTGACCTCACTGATAAGCCAGCTCCTGCCAATAAAAGTGACTGCGAGGTTTTCCAGGTCAGATGTAAAAGACTAAGAACAAGGCTTTCAAAGGAATTATAGTCTAGTTTAGGTTTAGGGCTGATTAACAGACTAGAGTTAAAAATGGCTGCAACTCCCCCTCCTCGGCCTCTGCCTCGAGGAATGTGGGTATTATTATGACTGGGAGGAGTGGATTCATTTGGACTGATATACAGTATTCATCTTGACACAGCCAGGTTTCAGTGAGGCTGAGTAAATCAATATGATTATCTGATATTAATTTGTCTACTAACACTGCTTTAGATGTTAGAGACCTGATATCTAACAGTCCACACTTAATTCTCCTGTTTTGTCTTTCTGTGACAGAAGAGGTTTTAATTTTTATTAGGTTGTTATGCACAACTCCTCTTTGTTTAATTGTAGATTTAGATCATTTAGGTAGTCAGGGGACAGACACTGTTTGTATAAAACTATGGGTGGACAACTGCACAAGAAGCTCAGAAAAGCTTGTAAGACTGCGACTCTGATTCCTGGTCTCAACTCTGGGTTGTCAGGGTTTTGAATTACTAATGACATGGCCAGGTTTCTAGATATAAGAGCAGCTCCATCCAAAGTGGGATGAATGCCATCTCACCTAATCAGACCAGGGCCCGTATTCACAAAGATTCTCAGAGTCCTCTCAGAGAGCTCCTAACTTAGCCTAAAAATTCCTAGCAAGGAATCTTGGCTTAAGAGTGATTCAGGAAGTTTCTGAGAACAACTCTGAGCAAGGAGGGGACAGAAACCTTTATCTTAGTGAGGAGGTGTGGTTGACCCCGTTGCTAGGTATGACGCAGTCTTCTTAAAGCTGTGATTGGTTGTTACAAAAAGGAAAAAAGAAAAAAACAAAACAAAAACAAATGCACTCCTAGTAATGAATGGACAGTGAAATCAACTGATCATAGAACTTAGACTGTATTAAGAAATATGTAATCGTGAAAATAATTTTATGTCATGATGATGAAACTCAGCAAAATTAAATTAATTGTTACACAGCTTCAAAATGTTTGAACGTACCTCATTCACATGCCGATTATTATATTGATTTGCTTATTGTTATGTTTACTCGCCATGCTAGTAATTTTACTACTTAATCTATTTGATATTAATGGTGGACGCAGACTCAGCTGTCAGCAATTACTGTGATTGCTGACCTCCTTGTAAAAAGCGGTTTGATTTGGCAGAATGACCAAAACAACGAATGAAATGGAGAAAAAAGAACGAGAAAGCCGAACTGGACAGAAGAGCAGTGCCTGCTGTTGGCACAGCTCGTGGAGGAGAACAAAGGAGTTTTAAGAGGGAAAGTTGGTCCCAGGATCATGGCACAAGGGAAGAGGCAAACTTGGGAGCGCATTGCCCGACAAATCAATGCGTCGTTCCCTCTCTTTTTACGCACAAGTGTGAAAAGCGCTGGTACATGCTGCAATCCAAAGCGGGCGTTATTGCGTTACTACGCTGGGTGGGAAAAGTAAGCTCATCCCTGATGAGGTCAACCACAAACATTTTCCCTGCACGATCAAGTCGGTAGCGTCTTATTAAATCACTGTCGTTCAATATACGGAGAATATCTCTCCTTCCTCTCTGTCTTTCCGCCATCTTCTCTGTTTAAGACACTCTTGTGCTTCTTAAAAGTCCTCCTCCCTCCTCTTAACAGTTTTTCACCTTCGGAGCTCTCTTAAGGCCTAAGATGCTTTGTGAATAACTTTATCTTACCAAGGGAAAATTCTAAGAAAAATCTTAGAATTCGAGGAATTCTAAGATTTTTCTTAGAATGACGTCACTAAGAGCTACTTTTAGTCTTAGGATTCTTTGTGAATACGGGCCCAGGTTTTCCCCAGAAAGTTTGCCAATGATTAACGAAACCCACATTGTTTGCTAGACACCACCTGGACAGCCAGCGATTAAATGATGACATGCGGCTAATCATCAGTGGTCCGATTTGGGAGGAGTCCAGAGAAAACTACGGAGTCCGACATAGTTTTCGCATATTCACACACCGAGGCAACGTTAATTTTTGTGACCTCAGATTGTCATTGCTGCCGCCGCCGCCATGAATAACAATCTTATTAAATCTACGTTTAGCTTTAGCCAGCAGTTTTTAAATTTGACTCAGTGTCGCCCGCTCTGGCCCTAGGGATAAATTTGACTATGGTCGCTGGTGTTGCTAACTTCACGTTTCTCAAAATAGAGCTGCCAATGACCAGAGTTTTCTCCTCAGCGGGTGTGTCGCTGAGTGTGGAAAAACGATTGGGAACATGAACAGGCTTGTGGTGAACAGTGGGCTTCGGCTTGGTACTACGCTTCTCCCGGACAGTTACCCAACCTCCTAGCTGCACGGGGATTACCGGGGGACTGCTAGCAGAGGCTATGCTAAGTGGCTACACGCCGGCTACAGGGGGCTGGCTAACTACCGCAGCTACACAGTGATTTTCCATGGTGCGGAGCCGCGCTTCCAATTCACTAAGCCTCGCCTCCAACGCAGCATATAAACTACACTTGTTTACCACTGTCACTAAAGGAGGCAGAGGCATAACTGAACATCTGGCACACCGAGCAAGAAAGAGCAGGAGAAGGAGGAGCCATCGTTAAGTGTTAAGCTAATGTAGCTAACAAGGCTAATAACATGCAAACAACAGCTAAAATTAGCAAGAAAGTCGTTAAAAAGAGGAGAGCTATAAGTGCTTAAACAGAACTAGTGTGGGTTAAGATGTGAAGTAGATGTTAAGCAACTGAAGTGAGGAAAAACAGAAAACAAGCTGATAGGAGTTCGCTAGAGCAGCACAGAGATGCTATCACAGAAACACCGGAAATGACACAACATGCTTACCGCAGTACGTCAGCACATTCACTATAGTTTTGTTACAATAGATTGCCATGATATTTGGTTTACAACACGGTATTTTGAGAACTTATGGCTGATATTCAATGAAATATTCTGTGGTTGGTCTCCGGAGAATGATGTATAATGTTTATGGTGACCCCTCTGACCTTTTAATGGTAATTAAATAATATAACAAATGAGAAAATATCTTGCATTCAAATTTGTCAGAAATTGGATGAAGAAAAAGTGTGACAAGGTGACTGATGGAGGGATACACTGTTATCCTTCACCATGTTTGTTGGCTTAGTGATGATTAGTCAGAGGATGCGGGGATTAAAGCCTCGTGAGGAACACAGCAGGTGTAAGTAAGAGCATTCCAAGTCTACACACTACAAACCTTTCCAGCACAAACTTTGGTGAACCTTTTCAAATAGGATCAGTCAAGGAAAACAGATGGCAGGGGACTAAGATCCAAGGTTTCACTAAGACTGCTCCCAACACCTTCTCAAACTGGCTGAATTTTCAGCAAGTCCACAAGTCCACAGCGGCCACAGTGCTATAGTGTGCTATGTATATGTAGCTAAGAGGTTCACGCTGCTTGACATTACCATAACCTCTTCTTTTATTATTCATGGTTTATCTCAACTGTTTACAGGCCTTTATTATAAATAGGCGTACATTAGGAACAGATATTTATTTCTAGTTTCCCCAATGTCATAAGTTTATTCCTTCATATTTCAGGAAGAACTTCCTCTGTTCTCTTATCTGTGTTTATTTGCTATTAATGCTAATTGAGCCTTTCCTCACTGTTTACCTTCTGTCTGATAGATTCATCAAATTCATGTCACACTGTACTCACAGGATTCCTACAGCTGAAGGCAAGCTAGATTTAAGACTTTTTAAAGACTTTTTTAATGTCACTTGGAATTAAATTTAAGACCAATTTTACAATGACCAAAACTGAAGAAAAAACTGAACTGAACTGAGATCAGTTGTTAAAGGTTAGTCACAATTTTGCCCAAATGTTTACTGTGACATAAAACATGACTTTGTCTTGTAGTGGAGATAAGGATAGAACAGAACTAAGAAATACCTGCTGTCTGTTGGCCAGAATTCCACTGCCTTATTTCCCATCTTGCCATGTTAGAAAAACATTTTGCATGGAATACACCAAACCTTGTATACATTGTCACGTACCGGTTTCAGCCATGCCACAACATCTTAGTTTAATAGCCCTTTTTCACAGAATTGTCTGTTATCCATGTCATTCAGAGAACAGGGACAACTAGCTTACAGACAGCAGATTCTCTGCTCTGAGCATAGGCGTAGGATTGGGTGGGGATTCAGCCCCTTCTGTATTGTCCCTACCAATATAAACATTGGCTGTCAGCGTCCGTTCAATATGGTACACAAAGGGTTGTCAATCGTTGGTGTCTACCATACATCCCGCCTCTAACCTCGTATTGCTCATCGATTGGCTCTACCATTATTTTGGTAACGTGTGATTGGTCCTCCCCAGCGCCGCTCTCTCGACTGACTTTGTGGGTGTGCGTCACCGTACAGTTCACGGCAATTCGTGAGGGAATGACACTAACATGCGCGTCACCGTTAGCGCTCCACACCGGAGCGCCGAGTGTAAACACGCGCCAGTGATCTGTGACTGTCTATGGTCCTGAGATGTCGCGCACACAGCGTACATTTCAAATTTGCATTCTACAAACAAACACGTGCAGTTTTCGCGGCTGAAAAATGAAACGCCAGCAGGCCCAGCACCAACAACAGTCGTTGATGAACTGGGTCGGTTGGTTCAGTAAATAAGCTAAAAAAAATCGTATTTTCTGCCAACACCTGTTGATGTTAGGCTAACTGAATGGCATTCCTTGGCAACTCTTTGCTAGATAATGAGATGCTAATGAGATAATACTAGCTGAGCTAAGTTAGGCAACTATTAGATCAATGTTATATGCCAGAGAACATGAAATTCCACTTCACATGCTCCATCAGCAATGATAGAGGTCATGTAGTGATGACACAGTTCAAATTAATGTTTGTAGTAAGCTGACATGATAGAAACAGTCTGAATAAATAAAGTGTAAACACTATACATTAGTCATTAGTCATACTTCTACTGTTATTATACACATGACTATTGTCACACATGTATACTGCCAGATATTAATACATACTTTCAACATATTGTACCANATTGATTGATTGATTGATTGATTGATTGACTATACTATATATATCCTTAAGTGACAGTCTTCAGCATCCATGGTTTCTGAAGGAGAGACTTAGGAGAATACAGATCCACTGCTCCCAGTAAAAACACCAAAACGGAGTCATATTTATGTAATAGATATTGGGTGTAAGTAAAACATTTTGCACACAGTTGTATTATAATGATTTTGGAGCATTTACATTTTTGTTGATTTATTTTATTTATGTTTAACATGATGAAGCTGACTAACTTGTGTTGACATTATGGCTGTTCGTTAGCCTATATACATTCAGATGTTGTTTAATGAATTACACAATTGTAAAACATACAGTATGTTTTCCACAGGCTACAACAATCAAAATCTGTGACTGTTGCATCTCAAATTGTCCCACTGTTCACATGTCTTGCATCAATATATTTTTTGTCAGATGACAAGTAGTAGAGAGACTGGAGGAGATGGAGGAGGAGAGGCAGGAAGAGAGACAGAAGAATTGTAAGAAAGACAGGAGGAGATAGAGGAGAGAGGGGAGCCTCACAGGTGAGATTGAATCGTGAAGGATATATGTTGATAGTGAGATTCGGCATTGTGACTAGGGGTAAGTAAAAATATTCTGAAGATCCTGAAGTTGTTTTCTGCCTTTTTGATCATTGCCTAGCTAAAGCTTATTAGGTCTATATATATAAACAACTCAGTAAGACTGACAGCTGATTTGCCCAAATATTTCCGCTATCAACAAGTGCGGAGGCTAGGGAGACATCATGGCTCGTTTTAAGGAGCCTTTGCAGGTATGTCAAATTTTGCCTGAAAAAAAGGACTGCCTCCTTCCTATGTCTCTGACTGAAGGGACCATGACAATATGCTATCAAGTGGGTAGCACTGGGCCTGAAAAAGATTCTATTAAAACTTGCCAATCATAGATATTATAGTTTACCCTGGGAAGCACATATGGACAGATGTGGTGAAGTTATCAGTGTGTATTCATGTAACTGATAACATTAGAGAATACATTAACCAAGATATTCTTGGATTTAGTGTCGATATCTAAATATGCATTATAAAGCAGTGATCAGTTTTGCATGACGTGAAATTGCATTAAAAAATGATCAACGTACAGGTCGCCGCCATGGAGCACTTTTATATCCCTACCAATGTGAAAATCAAACCTACACCCTTGGCTCTGAGTGTTGTTGGTTCAGCTATCCTGATCTGTGTGATGTTAATAAGGGAGCCATTTGGAAAAATACAGTAAAAAACAGATGTTATCAATTAGTTTGAGATTTACAATGCCACTAGCGCTGCAGCTATCGATTATTTTAATAATCAAGTATTCTATCAATTAATCCATCCATTAATTTAGTAATTGGATAACAAATACTTTTGCTTTCTTAAAGAGCAATAGTAAATATGTAAAAGAGAAAATATTAAATTAACAACTACTTGGTTTCCTTTTCAGAAAAATCAACATTTTTACTGCTTAAAATGGAACCATAATTATGCTCCAATTACTACTTACACCATCTGATATTTAGATTTTTGGGGAAGCATGTGTATGCTGTGAAAGGGGTACTGTAGGGGTGTGTTCTTGTCGGTGTTTGACTATCATATTAATAATATGACTGAAGCTCAGGCTTTCACAAACTGACTGCAGCATTTTTATTTTCTGTGGTTATGTCTCTCAGTTAACTCAGTTTCCTCAAGTGTTAGAGTGGCAGCAAGTCTGAGTAGCTCCTGCTTTTGAGTCATGGTTTTTTTTTTTTTTTTTTTTTTAGATACTTTTTTGGGCATTTTTGCTTTTATAGATAGGACAGTTGAGCGTGATGGGGGGAGGGAGAGAGAGAGGGGTAATGACATGCAGCAAAGGGCCACAGGCTGGAGTCGAACCCGGACCACTGCGGCAACAGCCTTGTACATGGGGCACCTGCTCTATCCACTAAGCCACCGACGCCCCGTTTTTGAGTCATGCTTGAGTGTGTTTTTTCCTTTTTTAATGATGTTAATCTTTCCAATGTGATGAGTAAAGTTGTGTACATGAGAGACGAACTTTTGGCCCCGGTGAGAGTCTTAGTTTTTAGCTCCAGTGTTTCCTCATGGGGGGCCTCCACACTGAGAGGCGTGTCCGGTCTGCCCGCGGGGACATCATCCTGGAGATCCCTCAGGCCCAGAGGACTGGGAGGCTCTGCATCATGTGTGGAGTCTACCCCGGTCTGTCTGGGTCAGGGTGGTCTCTGTGGCAGCGTCCCTGTGGCCGTAGGCTGTGACGCCTCTCAGTGTGGATGGCTCCCCATAGGTGGTTCTTTCCTCACCTGGTTCCTCAGTGCCCAGCCATGTTATTGACTATTGACTATTGACTGTGTGTGTGTGTGTTTGTGTGTGTTTATATGTGGGGTTGGAGGGGTGGGTTTTTTAAAATGTATGTAGTATTTTTGTTTGTTTTTATTCTGTGAAGCACTTTGTGCTGCATTTTTAATGTATGAAAAGTGCTATACAAATAAATTTTGATTTGATTTGATTTTGGCTCTGAGAAGAACCACTTACGGAGTTTGACACCTGTTACCGGCAGGGCTGTCGCAACCGGACAGGCAAACTAGGCAATTGCCTAGGGCCCCGAGCTGGAAGGGGGCCCCCAGAGACGGCTGACATTGGTCCATATCAATGACAATATGATGGAACCCCTATAGACACTGCAACAACGACAACATGTTGGAATCCCCCCTAATGGGGCCCCCTACTAGCTGCTGCTTGCAAGTGGCCAAGTAGGGTGACCAGACGTCCCGCACTGTGTGGGACTGCACAGCATTTCTGTCTCTTTTCACGCGTCACGCAAATTGAGACCATGTCCCGCATGATTGGTTGCCACCCGCGCTAGCATTGTTGGAGTACCATAGTACTACGGTACCTCACGGTACCACTACTGTGGGATAAGTTCAAAGTCCAATCGCAAGAGGGTGAGTGTCCATGCGCCGTCCAATAACGGCGCGTGCTGGCTACCTGACACTCAGTACGCTGCTGCAGTGGTTTGTATCCATTGACATTTCAGGAATTAGCTGAGCTATTGAGTATCTTTAAGCAGTGAAAGTTACTATTTATTTCTTTTTACTTGTAGGTTAGATTTGTTTATATATGCTACAGTAATTTGTTTTCCACAGAGCTCTACGGTGCAAGCATTTTACTCGCATTTGCGACTAAAAATGTTTTGCGCAAGCAAAACAAATTATTCAGGAGCACGCTGTGCGAGTACAGATTTCAACCAGCAGCAGAAATGAAATGCGAACCCTGCCGGTTGTGGGTTGAACGGGGGTCACAGACGCCANTATAGAAAAGTGATTTATCTTTTTATAAATGACAAAAGGCACATCTGCCTAATTTTTGCTGTGGTATCGTGATACTACTCAGAACCGTGATACTTTCACTGGTATCGTACCGTGGGCCCCAATTTTGGTACCGTAACAAGTCTCTGATGGCTAAACTTCGCGCTGGGGGCAGGTGTCCCACATTGTCTCTCACAAACCTACTCCTTGTCCCACATTTGGTTTATTGGGACCTGGTCACCCTAGAGGCAGATTGGGGGTGGGCCTCCAAGGTGCCTCTTGCCTGGGGCCCCCAGAGTGTCTTGAAACAGCCCTGGATACCGGCTGAGCTCAGGAAGCTGTTCAGAGGCTGCAGAGCAGGAGCCTCCTAAAGGCTAGGAGGTGGAGATACAAGTCTTTCCTGCCGTCGGTCCTTATGGGGAATGTCAACTCGCTCTTCAACAAGTGTGATGATCTACAGGGAGTTCAGTCTCATGTGCTTCACTGAGACGTGGCTGAGTGACAATATGCCTGACTTCTGTGTGAATCTACCTGGCTTCTCTACTGTGCAAGCAGACAGGGACGCGAAGGAGAGCAGCAACAACAGAGGTGGGTGATTGATCCTGCTTGTGAACAATAAATGGTATCATCCTGCACATGTCACGATGAAGGGCAAGATCTGCTGACAGGATATTGAACTGTTGGCAGTCGGTCTTAACTGTATTATGTACCACGTTTTCATACATTAATGCCATTATTGTTTCCACCGCGGGCAGCAACGGCAGTGGCGTGTGATGTCATCCATTAAACTGTTGCTAGGATTCACACCCAGCACCCTAGTGCATTCATTGCAATAACTGGAAATTTTAACAACACTACTCTCTCCTCCCATCTGACTGGGTTTGTTCCATGTGGACTATCCCACGAGGGAGAATAAGATACTGGATTTATTTTATGGAAATGCCAAGGGTGCTGGAGGGGGCATGGGAGTTCGCCCAACCAGTCCACGTGTTTTGTGGATTTGGAGAAGGCTTACGACCGTGTCACCAGGGGCATCCTGTGGGGGTTGCTCCGGGAGTATGGGGTTGGTGGCCCCTTGCTAAGGGCCATCCAGTCCCTGTACCGAAGGACCGCGAGTCTGGTTCGCATAGCTGGCAGTAAGTCGGACCTGTTCCCGGTGAGAGTTGGACTCCGCCAGGGCTGCCCTTTGTCACCAGTTCTGTTCATAACTTTCACGGACAGAATTTCTAGACGCAGCCGAGTGGTGGAGGGTGTCAGGTTTGATGATGGGAGGATCTCATCCCTGCTTTTTGCGGATGACTTGGTCCTCCTAGCCCCATCAAACAGTGACCTCGGGCTCTTGCTGGGACGGTTCGCAGCTGAGTGTGAAGCGGCTGGGATGAGAAACAGCACCTGCAAGTCTGAGGCCATGGTCCTCAGCCGGAAAAGGGTGGATTGCCCACTCCAGGTAGGGGGGGAGGTCCTGCCTCAGGTGGAGGAGTTTAAGTATCTTGGGATCTTGTTCACGAGTGAGGGTAGGATGGAGCGGGAGATTGACAGGCGGATTGGGGCGGCGTCAGCAGTGATGGAGGCGCTTAACCGGGCTAGAGCTGCCTGTTACCACCTGCTCAGTCAGGAAGTGGTCGCCGGAGACCGGTGAGTCTCTCAGGGACAATTTCGAATGTACAGACTGGACTTTACTACTGGGTCCACAGACCAACAACATGGACATGGACATGGACATGAAGATGGACAGGAGGGTGGACATTCTGACAGAACATATAAACTTCTGTAGGGACACTGTGATGCCAGTTAAGACTGTACACTGCTTCTCCAATAATAAACCCTGGGTTAACAATAATATCAAGCAGCTCCTCAACCAGAAAAACCTTGCATTCAAGAAGGGGGACAAGGAGAGACTCAGGGAGGTTCAGCATGAGCTGAAGGGGAGACTGAGACAGGCAAAGGTGGACTACAAAGGAAAGGTGGAGAGTAAGCTGCTGCAGAACAACATCAGAGAGGTTTGGAAGGGAATGAAGAACATCACAGACTATTCAAAGAAGAATAGCCAGGTTATGGATGGTGACGTGGACAAAGCCAACAACTTCAACCTGTTCTTTAACAGGTTTGATGGAAGGGGCAGTGTTCACCCTACCCCTGCATCCATCCCCCCTTCCACGGTGTCACCTGCTCCTGCTGCTGCTGCTGCTGCTGCTCCTGCTCCACTGTCACCTGGAAGTAGCCCCTCCCCCACTACTGCAGCTACAGCTACCGCTACAACATCTACCACCTGCGGCCAACTACCACTGTCCTTTACAGCAGACGAGGTGAGGGTGGAGCTCAGGAGACTGCGTACATGGAAAGCTGCAGGTCCGGATGGAGTGTGTCCAAGGCTTCTGAAAGACTGTGCAGCCCAGTTAGCAGAGCCCCTTCAGTGGATCTTTAACAGGAGTCTTTGAACAGGCAAAGTCCCAGTGCAATGGAAAACATCTTGTCTTGTACCGGTGCCCAAAGTGGGGCGCCAGGCCGAGTTAAATGATTACTGACCGGTCCCCTTAACATCACACATTATAAAGACCCTGGAGCGCCTGGTCCTCCGTTTCCTGAAGTCAAAGGTCACTGACGCTGTGGACCCCCTCCAGTTTGCCTATAAGGAGCACATGGGAGTGGAAGATGCGGTTCTTTCCATGCTGCATCGGGCCTACACTTACTTGGACGAGCCAGGATGTTGTGTGAGGATCCTTTTCCTTGACTTTTCAAATGCGTGTCATACTATCCATCCCCCCATACTGAGAGACCGGTTGGAGGGAATCGGAGTAGATTGCTTCCTGACCTCCTGGATAACAGACTACCTCTGTCTCCGGGATGGTCAGGAGCAGCACTGGTGCTCCACAGGGAACTGTTTAAGCACCGTTCCTGTCTACACAGCAGACTTTAAGTACAACTCAGAGTCCTGCCACATACAAAAATACTCTGATGATACAGCTATTGTGGCTTGTAGCAGGAGCAATCAGGAGCAGGAGTACAGAGACCTTGTGGATGCCTTCAGGGACTGGTGCAGTAAGTGCTGTCTCCACCTGAACACAACCAAAACCAAGCAGATTGTGGTGGATTTCAGAAGGAAGAGGTCATCCCATCAACCAGTCTCAATACAGGGGGAGGACACTGAGGTGGTGCACACCTACAAATATCTGGGGGTCCTCTTGGATGAGAAGCTGGACTGGTCCTCTCACACCACCAACAGGAGGGGGCAGAGCCACCTGTTGTTCCTGTGGACACTGAGGTCCTTTGATGTGGGTGTGAAGATGTTGACCATATTCACATGGTGGTGGCCAGTGCACTCTTCTACCCTGCAGTGTGTTGGGGAGGCAGCTTGATGGACAAAAACACCAAGTGATTAGACAAGCTGGTTAAAAAAAGCTGGCTCAGTGCTCAGCAGGAGGCTGGACCCACTAAGAACTGTGGTGGAGAGAGGCACATTGAACAAACTGAAAGCTATAATGGACAATATCAAACACCCTCTCCATCTCACTGCGTTGCAGGACGGAGCGTTTCAGGAGATCCTTCATCCCCACGGCAATAAGACTGTTTAACACCTCCTGAATCCAGTCACACACACACTTACACATATCATATTAGCCACAACTGGCTGGACTGTGGAATGGACAATTTTATTTTCATTTAATTTCTATTTATGCACTTATTTTAACTTATTTTATTTTATGTCTATTTTAATACCACTGTGTTGTTTTTGACAAGGGGAAGTGTGGTTGTTCTTTGTCTTTTATGAGCTGCTGGACAATTGAATTTCCCTTCGGGGATTAATTAAGTTGTTTCTATTCTATTCTATTCTATTCTAAAATGCAACAGTCAACCGAACCAGCTGCCATATTCATTTTCGTTCTTAAAAGGGAAACTTTACCGATTTTCAAACAGCTCTGTGTCACCGCAGTGTGGGTAGTTTGTGCAGATGATTGATGTTTGGGTCCTTCCGTGCTGCCTGGAGCTCCCCACTTATCCACTGGCGGGGTTCCCCAGGTTTTCCATCATGCAGCAGACTTTCAGACTTTTGCCGGTGGATGAGTGGGGAGCTCCAGGTGCTGCAGCCTGGAGGGAGGACAATGTGAATGCTAACATTAATGTTACCTTGTGTCGGGTCTGCTTCGTAGACTAGATGCTTTCTGATGAGATGCTGAAGTAGCCTGTTGACGTTGTGCAGCGACACGGTAAGCTAGTATGGTTTTACAGTAGACGCACAGTATAGAGTTTCATTTTGTTTCACCTTGAACCTCAAACTTTGGTCACTTTCTGTCATTTTCTCCGGCATGTCTTCTCTTCGCTATTTTCTCTTTTTTTCTCATCATTTTACAATCCATGCTATCAAATTATGCCTTCATGAGACAGTGCATGATTCAAGATGTCAGCCCCCGGCTGCTAGACTACCCACCAGAAAACTTTTTCTTCAAACTTTTCTCCCCAGACACAAAACTTCTTTTATTTCCATTTTTTTCTACATCTGCATTTTTCTGCTTTTCACTGGATTATTACATCAAGTGAACTGGACCACCTAGAACGGTTCATCGACGAGTGTTTCAGCAGACCCTGCACAATGAGCATGGACAACACAGCACCAACCGGCAAATCCACCTCCACCTCCAGCAACAAAAGATTTCGACCAGCTTCACTGTCAAGCTCAGGCACACCATCCACACCCCCAAAACCACCATGCTGTACAGAAGTAAGCAACATACTCATCTCCAATAAACATAAACTCTCTGGACTAGACAACAGAATCACACTCATAGAAGTACTTCAACATGAATTTCAAGGATTCCGCCAAAGCCTCAAATACACTTAGGACCAAAACGACACACTCACACAGGAAAACAAATCACTACAACACACTAGAGTTGCGCGGTATCCAAATTTTGTTAGCGTTAAATCTTCCCCACATTTTCCCGGGGTATATGGTATTACTGTGACTAATTAAAAATCACTTTGAAGGGCTCAGGGGGGTTGCCAAAATGTCGGCTTGCACCTATACCATTCAGAAACACAATAGCAAACATTACATAGGCCTAAGAATACTGAAAAATAACAACAAAACATGTACAACATTAACAACTTTTATTAATAAATATTTAACAAAGTGCAATTACAACAGTCAATCAAACAGAATGAAATAACAAATTGTCTGTGGGCTACAGTCCACTTCCAGTACAGTAATCGACACAAATGAATTATATTAAAACACAGCCCTATAGCATCCAATACTTATAGGCTTATCAAATAATAAAAAAGTAACAATAAATAACAAAGGCAGTAACGATAATGTGTGCTATACAGCGTATCCTGAGACCGCAACGGGTGGACTACTGTCCGTTGGTTTATTTTTAGAATCCATCAACATAAATCAAATTAAAAGCACATCTCTACAGCATCCAGTACTAGGGCTCTTTAAATAAGAAAAACAGAGCAATAAATAACAAGGCATGACCGAAAATGGGCAATTATAATTCTATCCTTGGAACGCAACGGGAAATACTGTTCGTTGGTTTATTTTTAGAGCCTACCTTTATAGTCAGGTTCATTATGTTTAGATTTCAACTTTTGTGGGATTTTTTTGGGGATTTGCAAAACTATACATTTTTGGAAAGGTTATTGTATAAGGATTCAGAAAATCAATGTTTGCATTTGCCCAGATGTCTATATGGCGGCCATATTGGAATGTACAAAATGGC
>NC_065507.1:43864978-43865163 GCF_006386435.1 Epinephelus moara | reverse complement strand
ATTTGCAAAACTATACATTTTTGGAAAGGTTATTGTATAAGGATTCAGAAAATCAATGTTTGCATTTGCCCAGATGTCTATATGGCGGCCATATTGGAATGTACAAAATGGCCGCCGTAAAATGTATGTTTTGTAATATCTAGACTTCTAAATAAGTTGGAACATTGATTTTAACTGCTAAACCT
>NC_065507.1:43846456-43861251 GCF_006386435.1 Epinephelus moara | reverse complement strand
GCCATTTTGTAAATTCCAATATGGCCGCCATATAGACATCTGCGCAAATGCAAACATTGATTTCCTGAATCCTTATACAATAACCTTTCCAAAAATGTATAGTTTTGCAAATCCCCAAAAAAATCCCACAAAATTATATAGTGAACCTGACTTTTAGTTTGAAAAGTTCACGCTCCAAGTCTGAACTTTTCTGTCCGTTAGAACATAGGCTGACCAAACGTCCTCTTTTGCCCGGACATGTCCATTTTTCACGTCCTGTCCGGGGCGTCCGGGGGGTGTTTATAAATTGATGATAATCCGGCCAATGTGTGTGTGTTGTGTTCAGGTGTTGTCATGTAAATAACAGTGCAAAAGCAATAAACAGGACCGACAATAGGATTTTATTTATTTTTACACTACATTTTCACTGAAAGCTGACCGAATCCGACCCGAGCCTGAATACAATTTATACATTTTGTACCGAACCCGGCCCGACCCGTCGGGTAGGCCTACCGTCGGGACCGGTTGGGCTCGGATCGGGTAGCCACACTCTAGTGTTTGTATGTGTACCCTGTCTATAGGGGCCTATCTGAATTTCTGTCTTTGAGAGATATTATTTTGTAATATAACTGAATTTTATATCCATACATAGAAACTTTAAATATATTAAAAATATAAGGCATCTTTGAGTAAACTGCGAGTATCAAATAATGATAACTATAGCAGCATCCTATGCTTCAAAACTAAAAACCAGCATGTTTACTTTTTCCGGCTGGAGCAGGGCACGTAGTGGATTGACAACTTTGGCCGCGGTGCTGGGTGGTTTGGGTTGCTCTTCTCCCTCCTCCACTCTGGTGGCCACTGGACCTGCTGCTGCTGCTTGCAGAAGTTGTGAAGTTGTGTTTTCTTTTGGGACCAACTCACTTGATGCGCGGCCTGCCATCTTTTCTTCTCTCTCACATCCGATCTGTCACATGACGACGTCACATCCAAAAACTTTATTAAATGTCATCTCCCGACAACAGTTAAGGGCAGTTATAAGAGAAACATTATAGCCTACTATTAGTTTCAAATTGTAATAGTATTAAATTGAAAACTCAACCACACATACATAGGTGCTGGACAAACACTCATTATTTAGGCATTAAATAAATTATATTTAATATTATATCAGGCCCCTATAGGCCTATATGCATGGCAGATTATTTTCAATGACGGTAATGAAACTGATACCGTTGCTATTTTTAGATACCGCGGGATACCTTATTATCGTATTATCGCCAAACCCTACAACACACCTTAAACACACTCACCACCCAGCTCACCCCTGTCACCGCTGAACACAAAGCTATGAATGAAACTATCCTGGACTTACAAGCATGCAGCAAGAGGGACAATCCAGTTTTCACAAGTATACCAGAACAACCCGCAGATGACCCGGAAAAAAGAGTTAAGGACTTTATGATCCAACAACTCAAACTACCCACTGAAACAGTCAAAAACATCCCCTTTCACCATGCTCATCGTGTGATTCAGAAAAACAGTACCACCAATCGTTCCCGTCTGATCATCACAGAATTTGAACATTACAAACAAAAACAACTGGCACAACATCAGGGCAGGCAGCTGAAAGGAAGGAAGTATGAACTCAGTGATAAATACCCCATAGAAATAACGGAACACCGCAAACAACTTCCCCAAATCCGAAAAACAAATGATGCAACAAAGAAAAAAGGTGGTCATCAGTCATCTTTTATGGAGTGGTCTGCTGGGGCAGCAGCGTCTCGGCTGCAGATAGGAGTGGTCTGCTGGGGCAGCAGCGTCTCGGCTGCAGATAGGAAGAGACTGGACAAGCTGATCAAGCTCAGCTCTGTCCTGGGATGCTCTCTGGACTCTTATCTTATCTTAACTATTTTAATAAGCAAAAATGTCTTATTTTCTCATAATTTCACCACCACAGACCCAGAGGGATGTTTCATCTGCATTAACATCTCAGTCAGCAACAGCCCAATTACAATGGGTAATGTTTACAGCCCAAATACTGATAACCTGGCTTTTTTCACAACTTTTTCTTCTCCATTACCAACCACTCTAACTGCCCAATTAGGAGGCGATTTCAACACAGTCATTGACCTCTCAGTAAACAGAAGTAGCACTTCACACAACAAACTGATCTGCCAATCAACAGAAACAATCAAACAGTGATCTTGGTTTTGAGAGATCTTGGTCTTGGCAATAGTTGGCGATTACAACGCCCATCCACAATAGAATACTAATTTTTCTCTACGGTTCACCACTCATTCACACAATGACTTCTTCTTCAGCAGCAACTTAATTACAGTATATTTAACATCTCAAACCAAAGATTCTCCCCATAATTATCAGTGACCATGCCCTAATAACATTCACACGGAATATAATCAGTTCACAAAAATACAACACCAGATGATGGTGACGTTGTTTTCAACCTGGGCCCAATTTTCCGATCTACTTTTGTCTAAATGAGTGATAGGATGTTCAATATGTGACATTTCTCCAGTACGAAGCTCAGGCTGACCAGCCTGCAGCTCGTGAACGTGCGCTATATAAAATAATAGGGCACTCAGACAGCGTCAAACAATATCAAATATGTCCACTTAAAGTGCATTTTTTCACACAGATAGGCTCGGATTTTTAGTATAATTATCCGACAACATAACGGAAAGGAGAAATGAACGTCTGTTTTTACTTTTAGCTGGATTGGGACATATTTGTTGTGGCAAGTCAAAACACTTCCTCTGCCTGCTCCCTCTCTCTCTCCTCATCCCTCTTCAAAGAGCTCTGCGTCCGTGTACATCCACGTACTCCGTGTTCAAATAAATACGGGTGGTCATCAAATTCAAATGGCTCATCCAGATCCAGTTGGTCAAAATCGGGTAAAAATTCAGCCATGACTACTCCAAACAGTCGCATTTGTAAGCTCGCTCCAGCAGTAATTTCCTGCAACAACTCAAGTCTCGCGAGACCAACTGCCGTAAAACACCATAGACTGTATAGAAAAACACCAAAGAAGAAGAAGAAGAATCTCGCGAGATGTGAGATTTTAGAGCCAGACTTTCACTCTCTGAGCGTTTTGACTTGCCACAACAAACATGTCTGAATTTTTACCCAATTTTGACCAACTGGATCTGGATGGACCGTATTTATTTGAACACGGAGTACACAGACGTACACAGATGCAGAGCACATTGAAATTGAAGAGCGGACGAGGAGAGAGAGGGAGCAGTGTTACTTCGGTAGCACATATACTAAAAGGCAACAGGCAGAGGAACATGTCTGAATCCAGCTAAAGGTAAACACAGACTTTCATTTCTCCTTTCCGTTATGTTGTCGGATAATTATACTAACAATCCGAGCCTATCTGTGTGAAAAAAATGTACTTTTAGTAGACGTATTTTGATGTTGTTTGACACTGTCTGAGCGCCCTATTATTTAATATAGTGCACGCTCACGGACTGCAGGCAGGTCTGCCCTAGCTTCGTACTGGAGAAATGTCAAATATTGAACATCCTATCACTCATTTAGACAAAAGTCAGAAAATAGGTTGAAACAAAAAAAACATTAGTTCCCCTTTAATACATCCTTCCTCCAAAATTTGACAGCCTCATCAAAAAAAGAGTTATCTCCATCCATTCTATGGGAAACAAAGCAGTTCTCAGAAACATAATCATTTCATTCTCCATTTACAAAAAAAAAGCACAACAAGAAGAAGCTAAACTGAAACAAGAAAATCAAACAACATACATTCACATAATCTAACAGAAGAAATACAGAATGAACTAAGAAAGTATAAGTTTCAAATGAATGAAATCATAAATAAAAAAAAAACAATTCCTTGTACACAGACTCCGACAAGAACATTTTCACCATGACAATTAATCTGACAAATACTTAAATTAAACAAAACAAGGAAAAAACAACAGTCTCCACCATTAAAGACTCACCAGGGAAGCCAGCACAATCACCCAAACAAATAAATAACATTCTTAGAATTTTTTATGCAAACCTATATTCATTAGAAAAACAACAACCCAAGCAGACATTGACTCATTTAACAGTATTGAACTACCACAACTCAGCAAGGATCAAATGGGCACAACTAACTCACCATTAACAGATGAAGAACTCTTCACTGCCCTCAAACTCATGCCTAATAACAAATCACCAGGACCCAATGGTTTCCCTGCTGAGTTCTATAAACACTTCAGGCCCATTTTAGCTCCGCTCTTCATCAGACTCATAAACAAAATAATCAAACATGAGCACAGCCACAATTTCTCTTCTCCTTAAACCCAACAAAGACCCAACACAACTAGCTAGTTACTGTCCCATCTCTCTCCTCAATGTAGACATTAAAATGATCACTGAAACACTTGCTCACCGCATAGAAAAAAATCATCCCATCCATAATCCACCCAGATCAGACCAGTTTTATTAAAGGTAGGCTACCATCTGATAACACACGTAGACTTTTCAGTTTAATGGATTTCTCATCACAACAAGCACAACCCATCAAAGCCACATTAGATGCAGAGAAAGCTTTCAACAGAGTTAACATATTGGGGCAGCTGTGGCTCAGAGGTAGAGTGGGTTGTCCACCAATCAGAAGATCAGCGGTTCAATCCCCGGCTCCTCCTGTCTGCATGTTTAAGTATCCTTGAGCAAGATACTGAACCCCAAATTGCTGTGTGTCTGTGTCTGTGTCTGGGTGAATGTGACTCGTAGTGTAAAACGCACTTTCAGTGGTTGGATGACTAGAAAGGCGCTATACAAATGCAGGTCCATTTACCATCTCTTCTCCACATTACAAAAATTTGGCTTTGGGGAATCATTTATTAACTGAGTCAAAATTCTATAGACTGCACCTTCAGCTACTGTAATCAATAATGTTAGTCCAATAATGGACTAACATCACAACGCTTCACACAACACAGGGGGACTAGGCAAGGATGCCCACTCTCTCCCTTCCTATTCACCATTTTCATTAAACCACTTGCTGCTGCCATTCGCCAAAACATAGGAATCAAAACGCACATCATAAAATTAGTCTTTATGCTGATGACATATTAGGGCTGTGTGGTATAGCGGTTCATACCGAAAACCGGTATTTATTTTCGTTATGATATGAATTTGTCATATGCCGCAATACCAGTGAATAGCCCAAACAATGTCCGGAACGTGCGCGGCAGTAAAGTGTTTCAGTGGGGACCCATTTCACCGCTGCACACCACAGGCGTGCTAGAACCGACGAGAGTGAGAGCATAGAGAAAAGTTTAGAGGCGAGAATGGCTGCAGGAGAGAGTCCTGAAAGCAAAGCAACCGTACACTTGCTGAAGAAGAACACGATGACCCAGAAGAACGCATACCAAAAAGTGCAGTGTTTCCCCTGTATGCAACTAGCAGCGGTGCACTGCCGTTTACAATTCTCCTCTGCTCTCTGTATCGTGCATGCGCACATACATACATACATATATACACACACACACACACGTGTGCACACATAGGTGAGCACACTAGGGCAGGGCTCGGGCCGTAATTTCTTGCCCAAAGCCGACCCAAGTCCAAGACAATTATAACCGAGCACGGCACTAATGGAGCGGAGCCTGTGTTGCGTTTAGGTGTTGTCACATAAATAACAAATTGCAGCACTTGAATAGGCCATAGCACAACATAGCAGCATGTCAAGTGGGCCGAACCCGAGCAAAACACTGTCAAATACCGTGAAACCGATATGATTAAAAAAAAAAAAAAAAAAAACGTGATATGAAAATTCTGTCATACCGCCCAGCCCTATGACATATTACTCTTCTTACAAAACCTCCACTCATCACTGCAGGAAACAGTCAAACTCAAAGAAACATACTTCTTTATTTCTGATTACTCCATTAACTGGCATAAATCATCCATCCACCAACTGTGTCTCAACGGTTGGGATGTGGCAACCTATTCCTCCACCTATTCCTTTATGCACAAAGATGATGCTGTCAAAGATGTTCAATCTCAATGTCTCCCTACTTCTTAAAGGAATACTCCGACTATTTGGGAGTTATGTCCTTTCTCTATCATTTTCATATTAAGACAACATGATCAATATCTTTTTTGCGTCTGTACGTCCAGTGGCTGGGTCTCAGCGGTTAGCATTGCGGCTTAGCTTAGCGAATACAATTTAAGTCTATAGGGGGTCAGTAGCCTACTCTTAAAAGTGAACAAATAAACGTTACAGAAACCCTGAAGCTGGTATTTCTACACATGCATTTAAAATAAACATGTTTAAACATTAATTTGAAAAACGAGAGTCCTTTTTAGGACTCATTTTAGAAGAAGTTTGATACACGGAACTATAGTGTGTTTACGCCCTGCACGGAGGGATACACCGGTGAGCAACAGCTGCAGCTGGCTCTGGGACAGGTACGCTAGGTCACTCAGTAAAAGCAAACAAAGAGACGACACGGACGATATTACTCACTCGACTGAAAGCTGTCCATCAGCTCCTGCAGGCCTGGGGCGTTTTTTCCAGTTTATCTTAGGAACATGAAAAAATGTTTCAATCACGCCAGGATTAGTGATTGCTGCAAAGTTTTCACTCCTTGTGATACACTTTCTGCGGCGGTTTTCCTCCTGATGATCTCTAGCCTCCCCCACAATGGTAGCACCGAATCCCATTCTGTGCAGCAAAATGATTCCACCTCTGTAAGCATAGGTTGGCAAGCCCCGCAGCTACACCACCAATCCTCCCCTGACCTCCGTCTCCCCTCGGCCCCTTGCTGTTCCGCTGCCTCGGAGGATTCAGCCTCTCTTCTCACCCGCTCAGCATCCAACACCTGGAGTTCCTCATCTGTATACTCCGGCTCAAACAGGTATGGCTCTGGATCTGTGTCCGCTACAACACAAAATTGTGTTCAAAGTCGTCCATTGCAGCTACTATAGTCCGGAGATATCGTTAGGCTAAATAAACAACTGAGTTTTGTTTACAGGCTACGTCTGTGCCTGTGCCTGCTCACCGGTGTATCCCTCCATGGATCACAGCGCAGTGCGTAAACCCACTATAGTTCCGTGTATCAAACTTCTTCTAAAACAACTAAGAAAGACTCTTGTTTTTCAAATTAATGTTTGAACATGTTTAATTTAAATGCACGTCCAGAAATGCCAGCTTGAAGGTTTCTGTAACGTTTATCTGTTCCTTTTTACCGAGTAGGCTACTGACCCCCTATAGAAATCAATTGTATTGGCTAAGCTAAGCCGCAATGCTAACCGTTGAGACCCAGCCACTGGACATACAGACACAAAAAAGATATCGATCATGTTGTCTCACTATGAAAATGATAGAGAAAGGGCGTAACTCCCAAACCGTCTGAGTATTCTTTTAAAACAACAACTGACGACCTCCACCTCTGGATGAACTTACTACTTAACATAATAAGCAGAATAGCAACAGTAAAGAATGTCCATACTCCCCAAAATAAATGATCTTTTCACTACGATTCAGACCCAACCCACCCCCTGCTGGTTCAAATCACTAGACTCAATAATTTCACATTTCTTTTGTAAAAACAAAAACGCCAAGAATTAAACTGACAACCCTTCAAAAACCCAAATCACAAGGAGGACTGGCAGCACCAAAATTTTACCACTACTCTCTGGCAAACCCACTGAAATACATATTCAAATGGGTTGATCCCCAACATACATGGATAGATATAGAACAAATAGCTTGTAAGGACATTTTGATCTCGGATTCATCATTTCTAAACCAGTCCATTAAACACCACACCTGTTTCAAATCAATAACAATATCAGCAACTCTGACATCCTGGTGGACATTCCACAAAATCACTAATTCCACTTCGGGACCATCTAAATTCACTCCAATCTGGAATAACCCAGACTTTCTAAGTATCCAAAAAACACAAAATTTCCACACTTGGTCAGAAATTGGGATCACAAATTTGCAACACATCTTCTTTCTCCATTTTAACCATCGGTTTTAACTCACTTCTTACACGGGTTTTATTGTTTTACGTTTGCTCAATCAAACCCGCCAAGATCACACTAGTTAGTGACCCACCGGTCATGATCTGTGAACCGGACTGTCACCGGACCTTCTAGCCATCAAGAGGACTATCCCGAACCTGCCGTAATTCTCAGTCAACTCAGAGGGCCCTGTTTCTGGGCCCGTGTCGTTATGTTTCATTTCTCTGCCTGCTAAGCCGACTCTGTTACCTCTGCATAAGCACAGACATCGCTGTGGACTCCTGTTGTGGAGTCCTCGTGTGAAAGTCTCGCCCTGCGGCTCTGGCAACAGTAGCTTTCATCATTGGCCACTACGGCTGCAACACACATGATATACTAGCAACACTTTGCTGCCGTAGCTGTTTTTGTGTTTCCCCAGTCTCATCTGACCTCATCACAAGCCATGCCTTCACTCATCTCACCATCTGGGTGTGATAGCTGCCTCCGCCTGACACAGAAAATCTCCGAACTGGAAGGGAGGATTTCCATCTTGTACCAGATCAAAGATGAAGAACAGATCCTGGACTCCTTGGTCACCGTGGGTCCAGCTGTCATCACCACAACCTCCGGAGAACTGGATTCAACTGTCCCGTGTCTGGATGTCAACTCTGCTGGACCTGTAGACCACTGGGCCCCGCTGGGAGCTAAGCCCAAGGCACCGGTTAGCTCCACTCCTAGTGACAAGGAGCCTTGGATTGCTGTCCGTAAGAGTAGGCATCGTGGAATGCTCCCCATTCATCCCCATCAACCACAGACCCTTCAGTTGACCAACAAATCCTACATTCTGGACAAGCAAGACTTTCCCCCACTTGCTGGTCGACGCATTACGTCACCGGAGTCTAATGACCCCTTCTTGACGCCCTCACTATCCATGGCCATGTCCAGGTGGTCCGTATCTCCTGTTGATCACCGCTCTCAACGTCACGCCCCCTCATCACAACCTGGCTGTGTACAGTTCACCCCTCGCCCGGTAACCTGCTCTCCAGCAAGGCACTGCTCTGCTGGGAAAGACACCGCTCAGTTGCTGCAACGGTCCCCGGCTACGTCCATCCATCCCGGCCGGTGAACGTGGTGCACAGTGTGGACACTGAGCCGAGCAGAGCCGAGCCTACATCACTTCAGCCTGTGCGCTTCCACAATGCAGTTACTCACTGTTTCCCCAGGGCCACAGTCCGTGACTTCCACAAAAGGCTCCAGGGTTTACTGCCTTCACTCCTGTCGTCCATTAAAAGAGTTATAGTCCATCATCGTTCAATCACCTCCACATGACTGACTGTTTATTCACCACACCCCCTCCTCCGAGCCTCGCTCTCCAGTTTCATCTGTGGCTACTGTTGCCAGCACTAGCCCCTCCTGCTGGCTTCTCCTTTACCTTTTCATCTCCCTATTCAGCCTATTGTCACAGGCTTCCATTATATTAAAAACTGTGCTCTTAAGTGTGATACTCCTGTGACTGTAAATGCCACATACTGTGTAAATCCTGAAGCTATTCTGAACAAGAATGTTAAATGCTTGCCTGCAGTTCGAACGCCTGACAGTAGCCAATCTATTGACCCGGTCTCACTGATTCCCGTCATCATAAACTTTAGGCCCAAGAAATGCCTCCCTGCTCACACAACTAGAGCTAACAGTAGTAACTTGATCCATATTACCTACAAGCATAAACAGTCTGTGCAATCCATCACTCCAGCTAAGTTTGCTCTATTCAATGCCAGGTCTCTGTCAAACAAAACCTTTATGCTAAACTCTGCCCTCCCCGAATACAGTTATTCTAACTCCCCGAGGTCCATTGGCCGTGGTGGTGGCCTTGCGGTCACCTACAGCAACCTTTTTAATTGTAAACATATCACTGTTGACAATTTTCAGAGTTTCGAGATGCTCATGTTCAAAATCAACTGTCAAAACCCTATCTGCTGTATCTCAATCTACCATCCCCCCAACCAAACAACAGATTTTTGGCAGAGTTCTCTGAATTTCTATCATCCATTGTTCTCAATCATTATAGAATTATTCTTGAAGGGGATTTTAATATCCATGTTGATGATACATCCAACCATTTTGTTACTGAATTCCTAAACATTACTGATTCATTCAATCTGGTGCAGCATGTTTCTGGTCCAACACATAACCGAGGCCACACCCTTGGCCTTGTTTATACTCTTGGCCTGACAATTAACTCCCTCTCATTGACTGATCTTGTCTCTGATCATAAATATATTCTATTTGACTCCTACACCCAGGCAACTGCTCCAAGTCTGAAGCGAACAGTATGTTCCCGCATTTTTAATAACCAGTCTGCTTCAAATTTCTCATCTGTTTTTTCTGATTTATATAATGACCATATCCAACCCTCTAACATTAATGATTTGGTCAATAATTTCAGTAATCTGTGTTCCTTTTCATTGGATGCCATCGCACCTTTTACAACCAGGTCAGTAGCAGCTACCAAATCATCGCCATGGATAAATTATGCTATCCGTAGCTGTAAGCAGGAATGCAGGAGGGCTGAGCACAGATGGAAAAAGACAGAACTCAATGTTCACTTTCAATACATGAAAGAACTTTTAATTTTACTTAATCAAAAAATCAAGGATGCAAGATAAGCTTATTTCTCAGACATAATTACCGCTAATAAACACAATCCCCGAGCTCTGTTTTGCACAATCAGCTTGTCCAACCTGCTCCCATTACTATCTCTGCCACCTCAACTGAAGACTGCGAATTGCATTTATCATTTTTTGTCAACAAGATCAATAGAATTAGATCCACCATTATGCTCCCATCCACCACTTTTGATCCACCTAGTAGTGTTTCAAATTTACTAACCCCATTTGCCCCCACTACCATGCAAAACCTTATAGAGACAATTTCTCATCTGCACCTGTGTTCCTGCAATCTTGATATCTTCTCCCCCAAATTCTTTTTAGAGGTCCTTCCTGTCATTGGCCCTACTGTACTCACTATTATAAACATGTCCATCAGCTCTGGTTATGTCCCTGATCAGTTTCAGACAGCCAGTGTCCAGCCACTCCTAAAAAAAATCCAGCCTTGATCCAACCGTTTTGAGCAATCTCAGACCCATCTCAAAATTACCTTTCATTTCCAAAATACTGGAAAAACTTGTTACTGAGCAGCTTCTCCAGGCTGTTGAAGGAAATAATATCTTTGTTAAATTTCAATCTGGTTTTCGTGAAAACCATAGTACTGAAACTGCTCTGTTACGAGTCATGAATGGTTTATGTCATATTTGTCAAATAGAAGTTTTTCTGTCTCCGTAGGTAACTATGTGTCCTCATCCACTCCACTGTTATTAAGGTGCCCCAGGGCTCATTCTTTTCTCTTTGTACATGCTTCCCTTGGGCCAGATAATCAGTCGCTTTGGTTGTATATCCTATCATTGCTATGCGGATGACACTCAGCTATATTTTTCAGTAAAACCAGAGGATTTTAGCAACCTAAACACTAGTGCTGCACGATTTGATAACAATGTGCGTTTGCGATTATGGTGGACAATATTGCGATTTGCGATTTGCGATTGCGATTACAATATAATTACATAAATATAATAAATAAATGGTATCATGAGTCTTTTTGCTTGATTCAGTGTTTCTCCTACATTATATTAGGGGGGCACTGACCTGACATAGTTATTGTTATGGACAGACAGTGTGTCAATGACCATCAACAGACTGAGCACAGTCAAAGACGCTGCTCACACAGCAGCGCAGCCCATCTGCAGATGAAAATTAGCCTGTATAGCTAAATTTGGCACATATACGTGACTTAAGTGATCATGTTAATTAATGTGCACTGCTCCCTCTTAAATAAAATAAACATAAACATTAATGTGCACTGCTCCCTCTTAAATAAAATAAACATAAACATAAACTGTACACACAGCGGAGCGAGTCTGTGTTGCGTTCAGGTGTTGTCATGTAAATGACAAATTCCAGCGCCATAGCACAACACAGCAGCATGTCAAGTGGGCCGAACCCGAGCAAAGTTGCTCAATTTTTCATTTGTTATGGAGTCCATGATTTCCCTGTGACACTTACAAATGTTTGCTTAACTGTGCTTGGATGTTGTTTTATGAGGCTCTGGCGGCTTTCAGTTGTCTCTTTGTCTTTAACGTTACACGGCTCGGCTTTCTCTCGCATGCACTCTTCCTACTTTTCCCTGTGCTGTCTCAAGTGTTGATATAGATTGGTCGTGTTGCCGCGGGACGTGGCGACTTTAACTTTTAAACTTTTACACAGCACGTCTTTCAGGTACGGCGACGTTGGACAGAAAGACGTGCTGTGTAAAAGTTTAAAAGTTAAAGTCGCCACGTCCCGTCTCAAGTGCTGATATAGATTGGTCGTGTTGCCGCGGGACGTGGCGACTTTAACTTTTACACTTACACAGCACATCTTTCTGTTCAAAGTCGCCATACCTGAAAATTATCGCCAAATTATCGCCATGTAATAGACGTTGCGTTTTTTTCACCACCAACTCAGCCTGTTCATGGTCATGCTCATACTCTTCTTCAGCGTCTGTGTTGGTCACTGCTGCACGCTGGCTGCACGCACCAGGATAGCTTGTGGGCGTGATGTCAACAAACTCCACACACTAAAGGAGAGGCAGTCACGTTCACAGGCACACACGTTAACATTTATTTAGCCTACATTAAATTGCAAATTGCAGCCTTTTATGCGGTTATGTAATCGCACAGCCTGACATTGCGATTGCGATTAGATTAATCGTGCAGCACTGTATACTACCGAGCGGTCACTTAGGTCTTCCCACCAAAACCTGTTGGCCAAACTAAAAACCAAAGGCGACTGTGCTTTTGCTGCCCTGGCACCCAGACTTTGGAACAATCTCCCCACTTCCATTATATCAGCTGAGTCTGTTGACTGTTTCAAAAAACACCTAAAAACCTACTTCTAAACCTACTAAATTGTGTGTGCACTGGGTGATGACTGTATACTTGCTGTGCTCGTTTGTGTGTGTGATGTCTGTATGTGTTCTTGAATGTGTCTTTTATGGTTTTTGTGTTCTCTTTTCTTTGTGTCCCAATGTCAATGTAAAGCACTTTGTAAGCTGTGTTAAAAAAGGTGCAATATAAATAAAGTTTTACTATTACTATTACTAATTAACATCCATTCCACAAAAAAATCTCCTTTAAAAAATACACAGAATAATCTCACAGTCTTATGAAACACTATCCATTCCATAAACAAAGTAGGAAAAAGATCTGTCCATTGCTCCTAGTGCCAACTTCTGGAACTAAATTTGTCTAAACATCATGTCAAAAAACCCAAATCTACAGCTAATACCATACAAGATACTCCACAGTATTCACATCACTGGGCAGAAAATATTTAAAATTGGATTCACTATAGAAATCCGTACTAACTGCACTCAAAACAGCCTGGACAGTACATTCACGCAATCCGGCACTGCACTCCTATTCAACGATTTTGGAAAGAAGTCACTGAATCACTCTCTGCTTACCTGGGCTGCCACATCTCCCCCCTACTCTGTTTACTAGGCAACACGTCAACATTCACATTCATAAATACTTACACACATACATACATACATACATACATACATACATACATACTCATACTCAAAAATAAAGGGACAGTAGCTCAGTAAGTGCAACACCAAGGACTATATGAATGATTTTGAAATAATTATAAATCTTATCTCATCAATTATCTATTTACGTATACCTATTTAAATATAGGGATAGCAGTGGTAATATAAATAATGACTTGGATGGATTAGAGGGAAGGAGGACAAAACAAATGAACGAACAAACAAAAATACAGAAATAAAAAAATGATTGTTTACTATTATATATTTGCTCTCTTTTATTATTACTACTGTCACAATCCTAACTATATTTCTACCGTTATTAGAATTATTATTATTATCATAATCAATGTTATTGCTGTCAGTATTATCACACTATCATTATTGTTGTAGTTGTTGTTGTTGTTATCATTATTATTATTATCAATGTCGCTATTAGGATCACTGATATTAATAATGTTATTGCCATGGCTGGTATTATTATTTTATGGTATTATTGTTATAATTATAGTATTTATCAGTATCAGAATCTCATAAGTATCACCATTATTATTAGTAGTATTATTAATACTATTATTTTCACAGTCGCTATTGCCAGTGCCATTACTAATGGAATTGCTAGAGTTGATGGCAAGATTGTATAGTAATATTGTTATTACTATAGAATTTATCACTATTATCATCAGAATCAGAATCAGAAATACTTTATTGATCCCCGAGGGGAAATTATTTATGTTACAGGTGCTCCTTGCAAGAGAGGAAAGATATGTGAAAATATAAGAAATTTAAACAATAGTATTAACAAATCTATAGTTAAATAAACAGGAATTATTAACAAACATAAACGTAAATAAATATATATATATACATATATATATTGTAAACTGAACAAGATTATTTACACAAACAGAATATATACAGTCAGGGTGAATGGGGTTATTGCACAAGTTAAATTAAATTATTGCAGTGTGTGAAAAAGTCTCAGGGCCACTCAGAAGGAGGAGTTGTACAGTTTGATGGCCACAGGCAGGAATGATTTCCTGTGGCGCTCAGTGGTACATCTTGGTGGTATGAGTCTCCCACTGAAAGTACTCTTGTGCCTGACCAGCACATGGTTGAGTGGGTGTGAGACATTGTCCAAGATAGTTCGTAGCTTAGACAGCATCCTCCTCTCTGACACCACC
>NC_065507.1:43842610-43844211 GCF_006386435.1 Epinephelus moara | reverse complement strand
CTGGGCAAATAATACGGCCTGAGTCCAACAGCAAACAGTTCAATGTCCGGGCAACAGATACGTTCCTTAATGGAAATATGGTCAGGACTGCACCAGCGGTTATTTACTAGAACGGCAAGCCCCCCTCCTTTGCGCTTACCGCTCTCGGTGCAGTCCCGGTCGGCCCGAACAGTCTGGAAGCCGCTGATGGAGACGTTGTTGTCATTATTATCATTATTATTATTATTATTATTTTTATCATCATTATCGTTATTATTATCATTGTTATCATTATTATTGATGTTATGGCAGTGATGACGACAAAAAGTGTTTTGTTTTTTTCTTTTCTCCCTTTTTTTAAAATTATTTTTGTGATTATGGTCATCCCTTATTCATTAATCCCATTTTTATTATTCTGTCATACTTACAATACAATTTACTTATTTTCCAAAATGTTTGTTACCCCCTTAGTGAAATTGTTATTGCCATCATCAATGGATTTATCATTATCACTACTACCACTATATTTTCACTAACATGAATCTGACCCTTTTATTTCCTCCTTTTTACACCAGTTGTCTTCATTTCAATCATTAATCTCTCTTACTGTGTGTTCACACCAAGCGCGAATTCGCAAATTCGCCCGTCGAGATTACATACAAAGTCAATGCAAAGACGCCATTAGATGCGAATTCGCGCCGCGCCCGCGAAATTCGCTCCCATTGCCTCATCGCTCGAGTTGAAAATATTGAACTTTTGAGGCGAATTCGCATGACACTGTGCCGTGAAAGCCAATCAGCATTGAGATTCTCCCAACGTCACGTCTTGACGCCCTGACGTCCAGTTGTTGATGCCAAGATGGAGGAGAAATTCATCATTGCGGTGTGCGGCTACCCGGAGCTATATGACACTACATGTCTATTCTACAGAGACCGCAACAAAAAGGAGCAGGCTTGGGTGAAAGTCGCCGAGGACACTGGTCAGCCTGAAGTACCGCTGAAAGCGGCTATCATCCAGACGGAGTTCCTGGAGGAGGTGGTGAAACTCGCCGAGCTTGATGCGCTTCTGCAGGATAGGGTGAACCCAAAAACGACGGCGTTTGGCCCTCCAACGCATCTGGGACTTCCAGAGCAGGTACAAAGCAGCGATGGTGGTTATCTCAGACATGGTTGAGGAGAGAATGGTGGGCCAGATGTTGTTATCTAGTAAAAATGGGCGGGCTCGCTACTCACGCGAATTAACAAAATGGTCCGGTGTCCAAACTCACGCGTTACGCACAGCGCGTCACTCGCGTTATGCATGAGTAATTCGCTTCACTTGCGTCTGGTGTGAACGCACAGTTACACTTATTTCACAAAAACATTACAGCAACTCTCCCCCCTCACCAGAGCATGTGAGCAGAGCGGAGCGGAGCGGGTGAAAATTTCCGCTCCTCGCTCGCAGACCTGTCACTTTGCGCCGCTCGTCCGCTCCGCTTGGTTCTGCGCATTCTTCGCTCCGCTCCGCTCCATCATAAATTTTATCCCGCTCCACTCGCTCACCACTCCGCTCAAAATAACTGCGTCGTACTACCCTAACCTGTAATCTTCTATTCACAAATAAAACGGGGTCTGCCCATTTTT
>NC_065507.1:43838857-43842387 GCF_006386435.1 Epinephelus moara | reverse complement strand
AGTCAAAGTGTGGAGGAGACGGACCAGGTTAAGCGGCCGACCTCCGAAGCCCTCTCGCCTCTCCCCGCAGTTCTCCAAGGTACCGTTGCTTCTCTTCTCAGTTTCTTTTCTGAAGTACACAGTAAACTCCATAGTTTTGAAAGAAAATAGTGTGGGTGTGCGCAGGTGCAAAGATGCATTTTGGATGGGGCATGAGCGACCGGAGCGAAATTGGAGCGAGAGATAAGGCTCCACTCCACCTTTTAAAAAAATAGCCGCTCCTCGCTCAACACAAAATCCTCCCGCTCCCCGCTCCGCTCCGCTCACATGCTCTGCCCCTCACGCACATACATACACACACACACACACACACACACACACACACACACAGAGTCACACACATGATCATATACCATCAGTACCATACCCCTCTCAACACCCCCTCTCAACCTTTAAGAAACTATTGGAATACATAACATAGCAAACATAAGTCGGCTGCTCATCAAGGTGAGTAAACACCCTCCAGAGGGTCTGGGTGTTGCCCACGAAAGGTGTCAGATCCCACTTAACAGTACTTAAAAACTGAAAAAGAAAAGGAAGGGGAAAAAATGGATTTTACATTGTGTTCTGGGAGGATTCCAGCTTTTCTGTTGCCACGGCACTGTGCTTAGGGCTTGTTCCCACAATGGCTGGTTCTGGTGCCAGCCCGCTTCCCCTGTCGCAAGTAGCCCCCCACTCCCACAAATCACAGAACTGACAGACAAACGCTTGTCTTTATCTGGACACATTTCCCCCACCAATACAACATGCTAACGTTGTTAGCACAAGTCTATGGCGTTTTACATTGTATAAATTAGCCTAGTGTCTAGCGATCTTTTCCTCTTCTCATATAAAACCAGGGACAACAGCAGCATCTAACAAAGGTAACTGCACATAATTTGGCTCCATTACAACTCACAACATTCACCAACAAAACAACTGTCTTATACTTAACACATTTTCCAAGCAAATACAACATGCTAACGTTATTAGCGCCAGCCTAGGGCATTTTACATTGTATAAATTAGCCTTGCGACGAGCGGAGATTTCCTCTGCTCATAAGAAGCCAGGATAAATCCCGAAGTATAATCCCTGAAGGATGGATCACACCCAAGACTTAAAATGCTATTTTAGTGGAGGCTTTACTGTCTTCACAATTTATTGTTTCTTATCTGTGAAATACAAGTAGGCTAAATACAAGCTTTGTTTCCACTGAGGGAAATGGTTTCAGCTTACAGAAACAGACAGGAGGTCTGCGTCACCACGACGCTGAGCGTGAGGGTAGGCGAGTCCAACTTTCTGTCAACAACAGGGGTGTTTTGAAAACACCCCCATTTTCACAGGTAACTTAGCCTGTCCCCCCGCCGCAGGAAATAATGGATTAATCCTGGAAAGCTGTTGATGTAGCACTTTTCTCCTTATGAAAGTAACACGGTGATTATTCGACCAATGAGAATTTGGTCAGACAAGACCATAGCGACCAAATAATCGACTAGTCGACCAGGAGACTACAGCCCTAGTAAATTCTACGCCAACGTCTAAGCATTGATTTAAGACATTTTAATACTAATTGGAGCCTTATTTTTAGATGTATGAATTCAATGCCTTTTAAGACTGTGCTCAACACTCTGGTGCTATGTTTCTCTTCTGGAACACAAGCGCAGTTTTTGTGCACTCATTTTTTTCTCTGATTGTTTCCACTTTGACCTTTTTTTGATTGCTGTCAATCTACTGCAGAGATGTTTCACTGTCATCCAGCATTTGGAGAATACTTTTTCTACCTTTTTCTGTTTCCACCATTTTCTCCTCTGCTTCAGAAACTCTTTAGCCTCTTACCCCCAATTTCCACCAGATGCGTGTTGGTTGCGTCTGCGCTCCGGCACGGCAGCAGAGCCAATAGGATTAAATTCTAGTCAATGTGTGTGTTTCCACCGGCTGCGGCTGTGCTGCTCCGTCTCAGCTGAGGCACTCCGGAGCCCCGCAACAGATACGCAGGACTTCTATTTTTGCCGGACGCCGGAGCACAACGCAGCAATTCAGTGCAGAGCAGATCGTGCAGGGCAGGAAGGCGGGCACAGAAACAAAATAAAACATCCGGTTAATTTTCAAAATAAAATACACAGTGTTCACGGCGGATCATATTTCCCTGCACTACACCTTGAAAACTACATAATGGGCAGAGGCAGGCCTGAAGTCAACAGGTCAGAGGTTTTCAGACGTCATTTCACCCCGTTGACACCATGGACGAGGAGATACTAATCATGGAGCTGCACCGCTCCGCACAGCAAACGCAGCCGGTGGGTGTTGATGGACGGCGGAGTACACAGCGGATAACCAGCGCTGCCGTTCCGCAACGGACATGCATCCAGTGGAATTCCGGCGTTAGAAGTCCTTCTCCCTGCTCCTAACAGTTTTTCACCTTAAAGGCTCTATTAAGGTCTAAGATGCTCTGTGAGTAATTCATCTTTACAAGGACCTAGTTTTATCTTTAAGGGAAATTCTATGAAAACGTAACAAGTCTAAGAATTTTCTCAAGGAGGAAAACAGAGACAAAGACACAGATGAGACTGAATACAGAGCGAGACAGGAGCAGCTGTCACAAAGATGAGAGGAAAAGGAAGAGGAGGAGGCTTGTGCTGAAGATAGCCAGCTACTCCCAGCTGTCTGCTACAAAAGAGCGGGCAAAAGTTTGTGGAGTACATCAGATTAGAAAGACAACCAAAAACATGAAAAAGGTCAAAGTTGAGGACAACCTCACAGATAAAAGTGGTTTCTCTTTTCTACGAGATCACAGAGCAGCACAGGGAAGGAAGGTTACTGACTTTGAAATTTACTGAAAATAGTTATGTGTGAGACTCACACATTAAATAAACCATCATCTTCGCAGAAGCAGCAGAGTCGGTCTTCTGTCTTTTTAGCTGTGATCAGCACCTCTGTTGGTCAGTCAGTCCACAAAAATTTCCCCACACTATGGCAGCCACAGTTTTTTCCCTACAAGGCTGAAATTTGGTATGGAGTAGGGGTGGGTAAAAATATCGATTCATCAATGCATTGCAATATATTTTTTCACAATTCAATATCAATTCAGAAAAGCCTCTGAATTGATTCAAGCCCCTAACCAGTAGGGGGCATGGTGAGCAACACCTCCGTGTGATTCGCGTTATACAGACGGAAGCCGCACTGTACACAACATGGCAAGCAACAAAGCAAGTAGCAGCAGCATTAAGTAGGTGCCTTAGACCTCAAAATCAGACGTTTGGGGTCACTTTGGATTTAAATGTAAACCCGGAACACAACAGGTAACAGACAATCAATCAATCAATCAATTTTATTTATAAAGCCCAATATCACAAATCACAATTTGCCTCACAGGGCTTTACAGCATACGACATCCCTCTGTCCTTATGACCCTCGCAGCGGATAAGGAAAAACTCCCCAAAAAAAAACCCTTTAACGGGGAAAAAAACGGTAGAAACCTCAGGAAGAGCAACTGAGGAGGGATCCCTCTTCCA
>NC_065507.1:43835535-43838003 GCF_006386435.1 Epinephelus moara | reverse complement strand
ATTAAAAGACAAATCTTGATCAAATATTACTCCGAGGTTTCTTACGGTAGTGCTAGAGGCCAGAGCAATGCCATCTAGAGAAACTATGTCATCAGATAAAGAGTCTCTGAGTTGTTTGGGGCCAAGAACAATAACTTCAGTTTTGTCTGAATTTAACATCAGGAAATTGGTGCTCATCCAAGTTTCAAGAGTCAAGTCGTGTGTAAGCTGTGCCAGGCAGTACTAAAATACTGCAATAATACCACGAACCTGTGCAACCATCTTAGCCGACACCATGCTGATGTTCTGCAGCAACCTGTGGCTAATCCAAAACAGATGCAACTCGACACATCCTTTCTGTGCAAACTGTCGCCAAGCTCTGCCCGCACACAGAAGGTAATAGAGTCTGTGGCTGTTTTCATATGCAAGGACCTACAGCCACACAGTGTCGTGGAAAACGCAGGTTTTCAGAAGATGCCACACACACTCGAACCACGATACGCCATACCAACATGCAAACATATAACTGAAATCGCCGTCCCGAAGGTGTACACAGAAGTAAAGACAGCAGTTTTGGAGTCGTTGAAGTCAGCAGAGACAGTGGCTCTTACATGTGATGGTTGGACTTCCAGAGCAACTGACCCCTACGTAACTATCACTTCTCATTTCATTTCTAACGAGTGGGCATTAGTGTCAAATGTTCTGCAGACCAGAGCCCTGCACGAAAGCCACACAGGGAGCAACATAGCAAACTTGTTGACAGAGGCAATAAATGAATGGGGATTAATGGAGAAAGTACCGGCAATTGTCACCGATAATGCCGTCAACATGCTACTTGCTGTCAGTCTCATTAGGCCCGTTTCCACTGAAGAAGTTCCTGGTACTATTTGGGGGGTAGGAACTACTACAGGAACGTCTCACTCGGCCCTCTCAACCGCCGTGTCTCCACTGAGAGAGCGGAGTAGGAGGAAGGTTCCTGTAAAGTTACCAGGCTCTGGATGTGAAGTAATCGCTACCATTTTGACAGGGGCGATGTAGGGGCGTAGGGACTCCGTTAGTTGTTAGCCATTAGCGCTGTCTGTAATAACTCAGTAACTCAATAAATGGTCCGTGGAAAAAAATATTTTTTCCAGCGGATGTCTTAGTTACAACATGATTGAGCTAACTGGAGTAGTTTCATGTCATATCCGACAATGGGAGGCTTTTAACAGATGACGTCCTGATGTGATTACACATACATACATATATATATATATATACACAATGGATTTGAAACTAATTGTATAACTATAAAATTATAAAGCTATTCTTTATTAATTTGATTCATTTACTTTTTCAGCAGAGTGGACCAATAAATGCAGCATACAGTGAGGCACGTGAGGTGCTGGAGCAGCAGGCAGAGCCAGCTGATGACCCTGGACCCCCATCAAAGAAAGCAAGGGACTCTTGTGCTCTGGCTGATCTCCTGTGGAACACATACACTCCAGTAGCAGTGTCCAGAACCGCAAATGACAAGGCATTAGATGAGGTGATGAGGTACAAAGACGTAAAACCACTGCCACTCTCCACCAATCCATTCAACTGGTGGAAGGAACATGAGGGGGAATACCCCCTTTTGTCATGCCAAGCAAAAAGATACCTCTGTATCCCAGGAACTAGTGTACCAGCTGAGAGGATTTTCTCAACAGCTGGTGACAATAGTTGGGTTTCCATCCACCTATTTTTATTCGCATTTTCAACAATTGTGAAAAAAAAACTTGAATGGAAACGCCAGAAATTCGGAAAAAGGCCGAAATATCGCAAAAAAGTTTTTACGCTTGGAGGGGGTGGAAAAGTCTGCGTATCGATATTAGGAAAATGCGACTTTTGGCAATGGAAACAGATTTAGCAAATAAACAATGACGTAGGCTACCGAATCCTACTTCTACTTCACACACACACCTGTGTGAACTTAGAGAGAGATAATTACTCCAGTGTCAGGTAGGCTATTTCACAACTTACCTGAATAGACTGGATGTGTTGAATACCGCTGCATCATGTGCGCTGCCTGGTGTACCAACACAGACATTAGGGATGTCCCGATCCGATATTCGGATTGGTATCGGCCGCTGATATTAGCAAAAAACGGGCATCGGCATCGGAAAAATGCCAATCCATGAACTCCGATCCAGTTTTTCACGGAGTCCGTGCCAGGTTTTCCGACAAGCCCAGCGCTCCACAATTCAAGCAGTCCATTCCAGTGACCCGCTCCAGCTCTTACTATCAATCCACCAGGCCAGCATGCAGACGGCAGATACACAGAGGGTAGGAAGAGTAGCGGTCAATTTAGTTAACTGACTATTTGTTTTCTGCTCTGGTTTTTTGTTTCTTGTGTTGATTCATTTTCTATTTATTAAGGGGCCAAAGCAGCCAAAGCAAACCAGCTATATTTTTTATTTAATGTTAATGTTCAAGTTTAAAGTTTGTTTATTTAACCCTGTTAACAATAA
>NC_065507.1:43834549-43835503 GCF_006386435.1 Epinephelus moara | reverse complement strand
CAGACATCACGGCATTATGTAGGCTACGCTGACAACGCTGATATGAGTGTGATGAGAGCTCTCGCACTAGCCAAGAAGTTCCCAAGGAATCTCTCCATCTCGTCGTAGTCATGGATGTGCCGGTAATTGTTTACATCAGTTGTGGACATGAGACGCTCTCAATGACGTCATCTCACGGCGCCCTCTTCTTCTACGGGTGTTTTTTTGCATTTTCATTTTTCATGAGAAGCGCCACCTTCTGCTCGACCTGTTGACTCCCAAATGAGAAGCGCCACCTTCTGCTCGACCTGTTGACTCCCAATACTTGCAAAACAATAATGAATGGAACCGTGCATAAATTTGTATTTTCTTCTGCGCATTTTCACAAAATTCACTTAAAATTTGCGATACATTTGGATGGAAACCCAACTATTGTCACAGCCCAGAGAAGTGCACCGAAGCCTGAACATGTAGACCAGCTGATTTTCCTAAACAAAAATCTACATGTGCACATAGGGTTGGGTACCGTTCATAATTGAACCGATACGGTATCGGTACCGGTATCTGGAATTTGGTACCGGTACCAAACGGTACCTTATTTCGCTACTTTTTAACCCCATGGCCCCTTTACTTTCAAGCTCATATCACAGTCATTATAAAGGCTACATACACATGCTATATCTTGTTTTGTTTTTTCAGGACAATCTGGGCTAACCAGATTTGCCATCATTTCATGTCCTTCTATGTGCCTGTATTTTATATTTTTATATCAATGAAAAAAACAAATCTGTGTGCCTAAATTCTTACATTTTTACATGTATCTCACCATAGCAAGTTGGAAAATGACATATTCTACCATATATGAAGAGGGGAGACTCTCTGGAATCTGGCATTATAAGAACCATGATGCTGGGACATTCTGTCACTTCACAGTTGTCCAAAACATGTGGTTTGTGCCAGGCGGACATGTTTGCC
>NC_065507.1:43829017-43833799 GCF_006386435.1 Epinephelus moara | reverse complement strand
CACATTGTTTTTGTCGCCATTGTTGCTGAGTCTGAGGTGCGAGTCATGCGCTCTCGCTCCGCCTCCACCTCAGGTACCGAAATTTGGCACCGTTTCATTTTAAGTGAATCGGTACTCGGTAGTACCAACGTGAATCGGTACCAAGTACAAAAAGTACCGAGTTTCGGTACCCAACCCTATGTGCACATCTAGGATGTAACCAGACATGAAGGCACTTAGTTCTGATGTGTTATTGTTCAATAATGTTATGTGAGTTATATCACAGTTTCAAGAGTAAAGTATAAGTATAAATATAATTTAAGTTTACGTGCACTTTAGTTTTAATACAGTACTGTTGTTTTTTACTTTTGTACTCCATACTCAGCATAAGTAGTATTGTGTTAATGCTTTGTATTCAGATGTTTTATTGCTCAGAAATGTTTTGTGAGTTACAACACAATTGCCAAGAGAAAAGAGATATAATTTAAGTTTACATGCACTTTAGTTTTAATACAGTACTGACATATTTTTTACTTTTGTACTCCATATTCAGCACACATATTATTGTGCTAATTCTTTATTGCCAGATGTTTTATTGCTAAAAAAATGTTATGAGTTATATCATGGCTGTTCATATGGGCATGAAAATAAACAAATAATTATTTTTGAAATCATCAACAGGTACTCTAATGAATTATTTGTGTATTTCTACTTATTACTGAATCGATATCGAAGTGTTCAAATCGATATCGAATCGAATTGCTACCTAAAGAATCAAAATCGAATCGAACCGTGAGGTTCTTTACAATACCCAGCCCTAGTATGGAGGTTGAAGCTACAGGAATTCACACTTGTTTAATGCTGCTGTTAAATTGTGCATTACACCATGCATCACCGATATAGAGTGAGAGAGACAACATGACAGAGCTGTTTGAACTAAAAGTCATTTAGGTAGAATCAGGAGTAGCAGTCCAATGTGGAAAAAATGGCTGGAATTGGTTTTCTGAAGATGTGCCAGAGATGCATAAGACTTGGTTAAAATGCTTGTGAAACCAGAATCGAGTGGCCATTCTTCCTGTTTAATTGAGAAAGAGAGGGTATTGTGGTGAGGCCTTGGTGGCATACCCTAAAATATTGCATTTCATCAGCAGCTCAAATAGGCTGAGATAGGAGTCTTCACCAAACATGTAAATGGGAAATGAAGCTCCCAGCTGGTTGGTTTTACTTCTCTGGGGTGTAAATGTAAGAGATACTGACGTATGAATGGTGATGTCATTGGCGCAAAAAAGCCAGCAAGAACATGGGGCCTCAGCCGCCAATATTTTCGCAAGCTTTTTCTAAAACTTGCTCTTAAGAAAAGTCCAACAAAAAGTTGACGTCAGATTCACGACGTATTCTTAAACGGCAGAATTGTTCGCACCCGTGTTCTTATCATGATGAATCCCATTGTCCTCATGATCTGACAGCTCATGCCAGCTGATCCTATTTAGCATAGGTAAATGCCCACAAATCCCCATAAAAGGGCATGAGACTGCAGGGCCGTGTGCAGAGACACTTAAGAAGAAAAAGTTAAGAGAAATTAACTCAAGAGTGCACAACCGAAAGTCCAAAGAGGGTGAAGCACCAGACTCCAAACATAAATCCTTTTGTTTTGAAGTAGAGGTGATTCTGCAGAGAGTCAACAACAAACAAGCTGTCACAGGCTATTAAGGAGCAGCAGGAGTCGATATAAAATAATACAAACTAGAATGCACTCAGAGTGTGCAGACCTCCGCCAAGTAGGTGATATTCCCTCCCCCTCTGCATCAGATTTTGAGGCCTGCATCACAATTAGGTTATTTGCATCACTATCATTATTAGGTTATATATGCCTTCACCATGAAGACACTGTGGTGTATTTATTTCATTTTTATTTTGTACCAACACAGAATATAATATTTTTTTTTGTGTTTTTCACTTTCTTTTTTTCCAACACAGAACATTCATTTCAACTTTAGAATTACAACAATATTTAGCAATAAAGAGCAACAGAATATATCTACAACTTCAGTGATACACACACTATGTCATGGTCCGAAAAGTAGCAATCGGTAACACTGACTTGTGCGCACTGATCCCCCAAAAATCCTGCTACCAACATTTTATCATCTGTTCCTTGTCCCATTATCCACTTTTCCTGAAAATTTCATCAAAATCCGTTCATACATTTTTGAGTTATTGTGCAGACAAACAAACAGACAAACAGACCAACGCCTCCGAAAACATAACCTCCTTGGCTGAGGTAACAAATGCATGTGATGCTAAAAATACCTGTAAATGAACCAACTGACCAGTGAATCACAAACTTTATGAATAATAGTAGCACAGATGTCAGGACTGAGGACAGAGACGAGCATTGCAGTGCTCTGTAAGGTGCGCGCATCTGTGTTAAAAGAGAAGCAGAAAGAGAAGAGGAGAGACAGACAGAGGGGGAGAGCAGGTAAAGGTGGACTAACGCAAGGTTTCTGTAGGCTAAGTCAGCCTATTATTATAATTACTTACATGGAATGCTTTTTTGTCTTTTTTTGTCGCACCTGCCCAGCCCATCAGTGTAATATTGTAGCGTGATCAATCACTACTTATTAGACGGCGTGGTTCCCATTAACATAACTGATGTGAATTGAAGAGTTAGTGTAGTGGTTATTTTAAAAGGCCATAATGCTTTTTGTAAAATTTTAAATATATTATTGTAATATAAATCCTATAATATTACACTACTGTAGCATTTAAGAAAACACAATAACCAAATATTCTGTACAAACATGTCAGCACAAAATGTGTTTAAGAGTGGTCTTGAGTATTAGTAGACTCTGTTCTTACCTAAGAAAAAATCCCTAAGAACATGGGTGAATGGCAGCATCTTCTTGAAAACTGCGCAAGTGGATCTGAAGAAGAAATTTCTTCTTCAGAACGGTTGGTGAACGAGACCCATAGATTCTAGAGTTAAGTAAACCTGACTGAAGGTAAGTGTTTTCCTGAAAGAGTGTGTTCCTGTTTTCATAAGCCTTTAATTAGTATAGAAACATGAAAATGGGATGTAGAAAGACACTGTCTGCCAGCAACTACTTCGATGAAAAAGCTGATTCCTGATAAGTAGGTCTGGATGGTAGAGGAGCAGGTTTTCAGAACAGAATAAGCAAGGGTGACATGTGGCAGCAGGTATGTAGAGTGACATGCCTTGAAAGTGAGTCTGTTTAATATGACAAAGAAACAGCAGTGTATACTGTACTGAGATATTAGGGCTGAATGACTGACTTAAACATTGTGATGTAATATAACACAACTTTTAAAAAATAACGACAAAACAAAATTACTTTTTTTAGGCTCCTCTGTCCTCCCCAACCACAGTCTGGAAGTTGAAGCAGGAATAGCGAACAACATGTTCTCAATGAGGCTGATAGATGAGTGATAGAGCCATAGTTAGCTTTGTTCTTTTTCTATTTATGCACTTCAGTTTGTGTGATCTGTTACTGTAATTGAGTGGAAATCAGTGAGATTTATTTTTCATATATTAATGTTCACCAGGCCTGTTGTTCTGCAGTGCTATGTTGCTCTTTTTTTACATTTGGTTTATGGGTGAGACAATACAGGTACATTAATAACATTAGTTCATGCAGTAATGAGTTTTAACTTACAGTTAATTCAATATTAAGCACCGAGTAACTGTTAACAAATGTCTGTATTTATATATATATATATATATATATATATATATATACATACACACACATACATATATATACATATACACACATNAAAACAGTTTTGACTCTTTAAATGAAGAGATATTTATTTTTCCCAATGAAAAACTATTGGCAAGCATCTCAAACATTTTTGAAAAGATATCAAACAAAAAAACTATTTGATATCTCAAATGAACATCAATTTAAATAAGGTGCATTACTTACTGATATAAAAATAAAGGCCCCTTGAACTGATGCAAATACACGCATCGGGATTACAAACTGAAAAAGTTCATTCCAGAAGTTCAAAAAATAAATATATATAGAAAATGATTGCACTGAACAAGTTAGACTTGTCTATGTAAACAAACTGAAAAAGTGCATTCCATAGTAACAAAAAAATACGTTTAAAGAATTTTGGCTTATGGTTGCATTCAAATGAATACCTTTTCACTAAGGTAAATGGGGTTCAGTTGTTCTTTTATCTCATATTAGGAGTGAGAGAGAGAGAGAGACAGACAGACAGACAGACAGAGACACAGAGTCTGTGTGTGTTTGAGATAGTGTTGTCACGGCACCAAAATTGGGACCCACGGTACGATACCAGTGACAGTATCACTATACCACAGCAAAAATGAGGCAGATGTGCCTTTTGTCATTTATAAAAAGATAAATCAATTTTCTATGATACATCAGTGATATTTCAAAGGAATAAATTACTTATTGACTTATTCATACTTCAAAAACAGCATCAATAAGTGATGAACATGGGGGGATCAAAATAAAATAAATAAATGAAATAAAAATCAACCAGCCACCCTCCTCCCCTGACAAGTCCCTTCATAAGTAACGAACAGTCCCTAAAGTTTCTCCTCTGATACGCCACATACCGTGTGCTGCCATGGCTCGGCTGTTCAGGTACTTTTGGGCAGTCATGACAACAAGTTATTCACCTGGAGCCAGACTTCTTCGCCGGTAAGCCGTTATAATGCGCCGCCGTATTTGACAGGAATACGTATTCCTGTCCGTGTCTGTGACCCCCGTTCAACCCACAACCGGCGGGATTCGCCGTTACTGTTTA
>NC_065507.1:43820878-43822448 GCF_006386435.1 Epinephelus moara | reverse complement strand
GGGGTGAGCTCCTCCTCTCCTGTCCCCCCGCCTGTTTTGGCCACACTTTGGCGGTGGGCAGCCCTCCTCCGCTTCACGTCCACCTTAATGTCGGACCACTTCTTTTTTAATTCTGCGTGTGTACGCTTTTCTGTCCCCACAGCATTGACAGCCTCACACACAGTCTCCCACTCACTCCTCTTGCGTTTAGTATTGATGCCGGAGGACAGCGTGCCAAAAAGTACATTTTTGTGCGCTTCCACTTAAGTGAGCGTCTCCAATTCGCATTCTGTGAAATTTTTCTTTTTTCCTGTCTTACTCATTCTTTAATTAAATGGGGCGTGGACAGGGAGGGGCCGGGTACTCCAACATGTGCGCTCAATTCCACGCTGATTGTGATGTACAAAGGAAATGTGCTTGGATTCATGTGTACGCACAGATTCATACATCTGGATATTTTTGTGCGTACGACGTTTTCTGGATTTAAGCGTACGCCATGTTTCAGTAGGAAATCCACGCAAGTCTTTGTACATGAGGCCCCAGGTCTCTATCATCTAAAACAGTGTTAGTAAACGAATTAATATCAGATAATCATATTGATTTACTCAGCCTCACTGAAACCTGGCTGTGTCAAGATGAATATGTTAGTCTAAATGAATCCACTCCCACTCCCATTCCCAGTCATAAAAATACCCACATTCCTCGAGGCAGCAGCCGAGGAGGGGGAGTTGCAGCCATTTTTAACTCTAGTCTGTTAATCAGCCCTAAACCTAAACTAGATTATATTTCATTTGAAAGCCTTGTTCTTAGTCTTTTACATCCAACCTGGAAAACCTCACAGCCACTTTTATTTGTTATAGTGTACCGTGCTCCTGGCCCATATTCTGAATTTGTATCTGAATTCTCAGAATTCTCAGAGTTTAGTTCTTAAATCAGATAAAGTTATTATTGTAGGCAATTTTAACATTCATGTTGACGTTGACAATGACTCCCTGGCTACTGCGTTTATCTCATTATTAGACTCCACTGGCTTCAGTCAGGGTGTACATAAACCCACTCACTGTTTTAACCATACCCTCGATCTAGTTCTGACATATGGAATTGAAATTGATAACCTAATAGTCTTTCCACAGAATCCCTCGCTATCCGATCATTATTTCATTTCTTTTGATTTCTTTTTACTCGATTACACGCCACTCAGCAACAGTTACTATACTAGATGTTTATCAGATAGTGCTGTCGCAAAATTTAAGGAAATGATTCCTCCGTCGTTAAATTTAACACCATGTCCTTCAGTAACAGAGGTTTCCCGTAAGGACTTTAAACTCTCCCGAACTGATCATCTTGTCAATAGTGCCAAAGGCTCGCTGTGAACAACACTTGACTCTATAGCACCTCTTATAAAGAAGTTGACAAAGCAAAGAAAGTTCGCTCTTTGGCATAACTCTCAAACCCGTAAGTTAAAACAAATATTGCGAAAATTTGAAAGGAACTGGCGATTAACATACCTGGAAGAATCTCGTTTAATCTGGGCAGACAGTCTCAAAACGTATAAGAGGGGCCTCCGCAATGCCAGAGCAAACTATTACTC
>NC_065507.1:43801279-43820466 GCF_006386435.1 Epinephelus moara | reverse complement strand
CTTTAGGTAACATCATCAGAAATCACTCTGTAAATTTCCATTGTTATGCGGATGATACACAGTTGTATTTATCGATGAAGCCAGAAGAAAGTAATCAATTAACTAAACTTCATAATTGCCTTAAAGACATAAAAACCTGGATGAGCACCAATTTCCTTATGTTAAATTCAGACAAAACTGAAGCAGTGCTCAACAATAACGGTTGCCCGATTGCCCGGGGCAAGTAAAACTCAAGGTCGGGCATGTAAACTAACAACTCACTTGCCCGATCGGGCAAAAATAGTAAAAGTTAATAACTAATTGATAAAATAAATGTATTTTAAAACGCGCTCCTTCGGCTCTGATCCAGCGGTCTCTCTGCCTGAAGTCACAGGCACACGCTGTGTAACAATGTCCTGCCCACAGCCCCCATTGACTGGTTACATGGCACAAGTGAAGCCAATCAACACTGAAGCCTCTCTACATGCTGCACTGTGCATGTCCAAAGGCACAGAGCGGAGCTCAGCTGCTCCCCTGTCTGAAGCTGTCGTGGGGTGCGCCTGCAGTTATTAAGCAATTATTAGACTAAAACATTAAAATATTTCTGACATGTTCATCCTAAGGCAGACAGCTTACCGTTTTAGATGGTACACCATGTTAAATATTCGGCAAACTTCCAGAAAGACTTGACGGTAGTTTCTTGAACTATCCGCTCCAGTGGGTTGGGCTAATCCATTGAAAACAAGGGGGGTGTTCTGAAGACAGACTGTTACCTTTGAAACAGGGGTGTTCTGAAAACACCCCCATTAGCACTTAGCACTTGGCTGCAGTCCGCAGACAGCCTCTAGTGTAGCACTCCTGATGAAATTAAATTAAAACGGCAATAAATTGACCAATCGAGCGGGGGACTACAGCCCTAATAAACAAAGAAGGCTGAATGAAACCTGTACTTCTGGTTTTTTCACTTGCACTCACATGATTTGACACTGTCATTTTTGCGTAGGAATTAAGCTACAATACATGACATATGTTGTTTTAATTAATACAGTGTGAATAAAGATTACATAACATAAAAATAACTGCAGTCTTTGTTGTTTGATAGCCGCTTAAAAAAAACAATTTTTATAGGGCAAGTAAAAACTGACTTCGGGCAAGAAGATCTCTGACCAACTTGCCCGACCGGGCAAGTGAAAAAAACCTTAGCGTTGAACCCTGTGAAGTTATTGTTCTTGGCCCCAAACAACTCAGAGACTCTTTATCTGATGACATAGTTTCTCTAGATGGCATTGCTCTGGCTTCTAGCACTACCGTAAGAAACCTTGGAGTAATATTTGATCAAGATTTGTCTTGTAATTCTCATATAAAACAAACCTCATGGACTGCATTTTTTCATCTGCGTAATATTGTGAAAATTAGCCCTATCCTGACCCGAAAAGATGCAGAAAAATTGATCCACGCTTTTGTTAACTCTAGGCTGGATTACTGTAACTCCCTATCATCAGGAAGCTCTAGTAAGTCTTTAAAACCTCTCTAGCTAATTCAGAATGCAGCGGCACGTGTACTAACAGGAACTAAGAAACGAGATCATATTTCTCCTGTTTTAGCTTCTCTGCACTGGCTCCCTGTGAAATCCAGAATTGAATTTAAAATCCTACTGTTAACTTATAAAGCTCTAAATGGTCAGGCTCCGTCATATCTTAAAGAGCTCATAGTGCCATATTATCCCACCAGAACACTGCGCTCTGAGAATGCAGGGTTACTCGTGGTCCAGAGCATGTGAGCGGAGCGGAGCGGGTGAAAATTTCCGCTCCAAGCTCGCAGACCTGTCACTTTGCGCCGCTCGTCCGCTCCGCTTGGTTCTGCACATTCTTCGCTCCGCTCCGCTCCATCATAAATTTTATCCCGCTCCACTCGCTCACCACTCCGCTCAAAAAAACTGCATCGTACTACCCTAACTTGTAATCTTCTATTCACAAATAAAACGGGGTCTGCCCATTTTTCCGACAGCCCATTGGTCCGACATCCCATTGTTCCGACCATATTAAACCCATTGTTCCGAAGTCCCATTGTTCCGAAATCATCATGATGCCCTGTGGTTAAGGTCTGGTTAGGTTTAGGCACAAAAACCATTTGGTTAGTTTAGGAAAAGATCATGGTGTGGGTTAAAATGAAAAAGAAAGTGGCAAACACATAAGCCGTGAGCCTGCTTCGCCTCAATCCTGTCCCAGCTGACCCAGAGCCGGTCACGGAGTCGCCGCCGGGAGCCGTTCAGCACCGCAGAGAGCTCCCCACACAACCCCGACCCCAGAGTTAATAACAGGAGGTTATGGTGTTTCATTCTCTCCTCTCTATGACACTTGTATCTCGACCAGTAGCCTACTTTTGTTGCGTTGCTGATAGGGCTGCCACGATTAGTCGACTAATCGATGACTAATTGACTATTAAAATAATCGGTGACTATTTTAGTAGTCGACTAATCGGTTTGAGTCATTTTTCATAGAAAAGTACTATAAAAGTACCCCAAAATACTCTTACTGCAGCTTCTTACGTTCAAATATTGGCAGCTTTACACACTCTCCCATGACAGTGAACTAAAACCCTGTGGCGTGAGTATGAAACAAGACATTAGATGACGTAATTTTGGGGTTTGGGCGAGACAGACCGACATTTTTCAACATTTTAACACATTTTTCGATGAAATGATTAGTCAACTAATCGAAGAAATAATCGAAAGATTAGTCGACAATGAAAATAATCGTTAGTGACAGCCCTAGTTGCTGATCCTCTATGGTACACAAATACAGTAATAATCACATATCGGAACAACGGGACGTCGGACTAATGAGAGGTCAGAACAATGCTACGGCACCAATAAAACATGAGCTTGGTAGATTCTCCGGGGAAGCCCTCTCCCCACAGTTAGGGACCGTTCTACACGGTACCGCTGGCAGGGTGGAAATAAGTCAAAGTGTAGAGGAGACGGACCAGGTTAAGCAGCCGACTTTCGAAGCCCTTTCGTCTCTTCCCGCAGTTAGGGACCGTTCTCCAAGGTACCGCTACTTCTCTTCTCAGTTTCTTTTCTGAAGTACACAGTAAACTCCATAGTTTTGAAAGAAAATAGTGTGGGTGTGCGCAGGTGCAAAGATGCATTCTGGGTGGGGCATGAGCGATTGGAGAGAAATTGGAGCGAGAGATAAGGCTCCGCTCCACCTTTTAAAAAAATAGCCGCTCCTCGCTCAACACAAAATCCTCCTGCTCCCGCTCCGCTCACATGCTCTGTTGTGGTCCCTGAAGTCTCCAAAAGTAGATCAGGAGCCAGAGCCTTCAGCTATCAGGCTCCTCTCCTGTGGAGTCATCTTCCTGTTGCGGTCCGGGAGGCAGACACTGTCTCCACATTTAAGACTAGACTTAAGACTTTCCTCTTTGATAAAGCTTATAGTTAGGGCCGGCTCAGGCTTGCCTTGTACCAGCCCCTAGTTAGGCTGACTTAGGCCTAGTCTGCCGGGGGACCTCCAATAATACACCTAGGCCTAGTCTCTCTCTCTCTCTAACTTATATCGCAGCGGTGCCTGGATAGTGTGACGTGTGTGTGGTTGTGCTGCTGCCGTGGTCCTGCCAGATGCCTCCTGCTGCTGCTGTTATCATTAGTCATACTTCTACTGTTATTATACACATATGATTATTGTTACATATGTATACTATCAGATATTAATTTATACTTTCAACATATTGTAACACAATAGCCAGAATTATAACTATAATATTATTACTTTCATTAATGTTGTTGTAAGCTACTGTCATTACCGTCTGTCCTGCATCTCTCTCTGTCTCTGTCTCTTTCTCTTTCTGTATGACATCTATTGCACGTCTGTCCATCCTGGAAGAGGGATCCCTCCTCAGTTGCTCTTCCTGAGGTTTCTAACGTTTTTTCCCCCCGTTAAAGGGTTTTTTTGGGGGGAGTTTTTCCTTATCCGCTGTGAGGATCCTAAGGACAGAGGGATGTCGTATGCTGTAAAGCCCTGTGACGCAAAATTGATTTAATTGATTGATTGATTAAAAGTAAGGCAAAGTTACTTTTCCCAGTAAATAATTACTTTTTATATGCAGTAATTGGTAAAGCAGTTCAATTACTTATGACTGAAAAAACTACTAACTGTAACTAATTACTCATTTTCAATATCTTACACAGCACTGATTCTGACAGACCTGCTGTGAAATTGCCACATGGAGTAAGTTTTAACAGTCCAACTGTGCAGTGCAACTTTTGGAGGTAAACTTCAAATCCATGTTTGCACCCTGTTATGAAACCTGAATCAAGTGCTGCTAAAAACACTTAGTTCTGTATTAATAAAAAGGTCAACACCAGTGTCCACATCAGTACACAAGACAGATTAAAGCCACTGTATTAGTACTTGAGCCTACACATGCCATAATGCAACTTGGTAGAAGTTTTCATGAGACCCCTCCTGCCTGGTGAATGCCCACATCTTTGAAAGTCCATGGCATAAAGTCTGTGCAGATTTATGACTAAAACTGTGTATATGCACAGCCAATATTCACTCTGTTGACTGCCATTGGCCCATCAGCAAAAAAAAAAATGACATCAGTGGCAGTGGCTGATGTTTTTCCATTGTGCCACATCAATTTGCACAGACAGGGCTCCAGACTAACAGTGTCCCGTCATCCTGGGGAGAATAGAAAACGTGTCTGGGATGAACAAAGACATTGCACAGGACACTGTCGGGACGAAAGATCACAGTAAACTCACTATCAACACATCAGGGAAAGCACCCTATTGTTTCCCCCATAATGCTACATTGTCAACAACAAATCTGCATTGACAGTTGCAGGGGGAGAGCTACTTCATGTTAGCTGTTAGAGGCCGCTGGCCAGAACTAGCTGCTGATGGAGGTTGCATTGAGTCACCTTATGATGCATTCATGCTCTCTCCGGTAAAAAGGGAGTGTTGGGCAAAGGTAAATTATAATCTTATCACAATGTGTTAAAATGTAATCTTGTAAAATGTAGTTTTTGGTGAGGAACTTGAATAAACACAGCTGGTTGAAGGAGACATTTGTTGATGTTTTCTTCACACAATGGGAGCTAAATCACATTCCAAAGTTAGGCTCAATTCTAGTGAGGGAAAAACTGGTATGGCCTTGTCACAGTGGTCCCTTGAACTTTCACCTTAAGATATCTGAATGAAATGAAAATGGGTTCAATGGGTGCCCAGAAGTCTCCCCTTTACATACATGCCGATTTTGTGCTGGTTCCTTTCAATTTGGGGCAAAAACATGCAGCTTTCTTTTCAGGCAGTGTAAATGTGTTATTTTTGCTTATTGTATTTGAAAATTTCTGCAGACTCGGGTCCCTAAACACTGGGAATTGTATAAATTTGGTCTGATTGAAAAGTTGAGACTCTTGAAGATTCAATGAGCCCAGTTTTCTTCATGGGGGATGATGTTAGCCCTCATAGCAGCCCTCATTTCTTTGCATACAATGCATACAATTTAGCACCAAATTTGTGTAACAAATGGTCTCACCCCAAGAATTGCTGCAACAACATAAAAAGATAAGCATAGGAATGGAAATCATGCAAATTCCATCATGTGGAAACCTTGTGCAAGCCTGCTCGAGCTTTGCATAGGATGTGCACGTTCTCAGTGCACATTAATCTTTTATAAATACCAGTTTATGTGCAAGAAATGTTGTAGGTTATGCACAGTTTTTGTGTGAGGGCATCGTTTATACATCTGGCCCCAGATACTGCAGTTGTTTTAAAAGTTTTGCAAAAAATACTTCTGCATATTTTAGGCCACTTACTACACAGCATATGCCTTACAACTGATCACTGTCAGGCTATAGTATTTCATAGTGTTTGACCAGATGTGTGGATCATTTAATAGGTTTTGTCCATCTTTAGACAGTCATTAGTTTCCGTTCATGTTACTACTGTATTAGGATAAACTAGCAGAGATTTGAAAGTAGGGATGCACGGATCCACATTTTTTTCACTTCCGATCCAATCCTGATACCTGAATTTGGATATCTGCCAATACCGATACTATTCCGATACCAGTACTCTGTTTGCTTTAATATTATTATCATTATTGTTGATTTTATATGAGGCTGTAATAAACTCCTCTCTACAGGCAAGTATGATATGTACGTATGTATGTATGCATGTATGTCCCAAAATGCAACTTGAGGTAAGTATACGGTCAGAAAAGGAGATCAGAAAAGCAGGAAATCCTGTTAACAGGAAAAATCCCATCCTGAAAACAAATATGCAACTGTAAGGGTTTTGAATTGATTGTCAATATTTATTAAATTCCAAGACAGTGTTAAACTACTAGTGCAATATACACTATCAAAAAACAAAAAAATACCTGTCATATTAATCTGAACAGCACAGATACAAATCAAGTAGACACTACTATGTAGTAGTGTTGTCATGGTACCAAAATTGGGACCCACAGTACGATACCAGTGAAAGTATCACGGTTCTGAGTAGTATCACGATACCACAGCGGAAATGAGGCAGATGTGCCTTTTGTCATTTATAAAAAGATAAATCGCTTTTCTATAATACATCAATGATATTTCAATAGAATAAATTACTTAATGACGTATTCATACTTCAAAAACAGCATCAATAAGTGATTAACATAGGGGGATCAAAATAAAATAAATAAATAAAATAAAAATCAACCAAAAATCAACCAGCCACCCTCCTCCCCTGACAAGTAAAGAACGGTCCCTTAAGTGTGGTGAGGTTTGTGGAAATGTGAACGGCTCGTTTCCCCTCTGACACGTCACATAGCCTACCTGTGTGCCGCCACGACTCGGCTGTTCAGGTACTTTTGGGCAATCATGACACCAACGAAGAGTTATTGGACCTGGAGCCGGACTTCTCCGTCACCGGTAAGCCGTTATCTTGCGCCGCGGCACACTATGGCCGCTGTATTTGACCGCCGTATTCCTGTCTGTGACCCCCGTTCAACCCACAACCGGCAGGATTCGCCTTTAGTTTCTGCTGCTGGTTGAAATCTGTACTCGCACAGCGTGCTCCTGAATGATTTGTTTTGTTTGCACAAAACTATTTTTAGTCGCAAATGCGAGTAAAATGCTCGCACCGTAGAGCTCTGTGGAAAACAAACCACTGCAGCCGCTTATCGAGTGCCAGGTGGCCAGCGCGCTCCGTTATTGGACTGCGCATGGACACTCAACCTCTTGCAATTGGACTTTGAACTTATCCCACAGTAGTGGTACCTGAGGTACTCCAACATTATAGTAGCCTATCATATGTACCATCGTGTTTTAGTACCGCAGTCTACTGTTGGTACCAGTATACCATGCAACACTATGTAGCAATCATCATATCATTTCAGCAGACAACGTGAAAGCACAGACACGGCTGGTGGATCAGAAATTTCCGCAGGTGGATCGGAAATTTCCGATCCGTGAATTACGTTGGTATTGGAACCCGATACCGAATCGGATCGGCCCCATCCCTATTTGAAAGTTTACTGAGTAACAGTGGCGTGGGGAAAAATTTTGAGGAGGCCAAGAGACAAGACCTCTAATCTATGCACATGCCTGTTATCTAACAGACACTTCAACACACGCGCGCTCGCGCGCACACACATCACTTGCGTTTACCCATACACAAGTGCTTGACTTACAAACCCCGATGTATGTGCTTGATAATGTTTATAATGTCAAAAGAGGCTATAAACAACCTCATCTATTCAGGTAACCTGGCCCTGTGGGCGCTGTCCGGGGTGCTTACAGTAAATGTTATGTATGTAAACAACCGCAATAAAACAACAACTTCAGTGGATTGACAACACATACAGCTAAATCCAGGCAAGCAAGGCACAATAAGCAAATAACCACATCAAAAAATGCACACATAGCTACATAGGCTGTTCAATCAACAGTAAAGTCACAGAGAGAGGGAGTGTGCATTTAACTCACCCTATTTGAAGAGGAAGGCCATTCTCCTGTCACGTCCAAAAAGCTTTAATTTCACAGCGCAATCTATGTGACTTTTTGATTTACCATGCCTCTCGATTGCCCGTGACAGGTTGGCAAGGTCGATGAATCCTGTAGTGACCCAAGGATTGTTCAGCGAGCATGTATCCTTGTCAAAAAGAAGACAGGGCCAGCAAAATAGCCGCTGAAGGTTAGCGCTACCAGCTGGCCACTCCGTGCCGACGTAATTTTCCTCATTGAAAGTCCGAGTCCCTTTTTTTCTCTCCGTCTGCAGCTCTAGTTTTGGTGTTGGTCTACCGTCTGATTTAATTTTAAGTTGCTGCTGTAAAGGAAGTTTCGCAAAATTGTTTATTACCAAAAACTCCAAATCGCCACCCTCCATGACTGCAGTAAAGTTGCTAACGGTTACCTTGGTTACCTCCCGACGTTATTTGATTTCAGTGACGTTGATAACGTGCTATTTGATTGATGTGAAGCCAAAGGGCGCGATAACCTCATCTGATTGGTTAATATTTCTTTTTTTTTTTTTCACCAACGGATGCCAACTTGGCCTGGCTTCCCCGCAGACAAGACAGTCTACCGGAGTGCAATATAAAGTGCAATACTGTGTTTCACCACACATTCATTTAAAGGGGCGCTGTTTCACTCATTGTAAAATACTCAGAGAAGAGATGACAGCAACAGCACAGAAGAATTACCGAAACTGTTAAACTAAGTGTTTTTATTAAAATGACAATTACAGTCTGAAAAAACAGAGGAAGCTTGGCTTCCCTTGGCCTCCGGGAGAAAACGCCACTGCTGAGTAAGGTAAATTCATCACAAATAGCATCAAGAACGTTTAACTGTTTGTTCACAATTACTTTAAACATTCCAAATAGGCCTACCTGCACTCAGAAATGCAACATTAGTTGATAATAACCCAACTAAATAAAATGTGACAAAAATCAAAGCAGGCATTCAGTATGACAAATTATCTCAGGGTTTCAAAACTACACATATTACAGCCTACTGGAATTCATGGAAACCAGTAGCTGCTTGGAAAGTATAGGCAAATGGCACTGAGCTAAAACCTTACAGCTTGTAGTTAAATGGGCTAAAAAAAACGCTACTGGTGCGATCTGTTAAAAATGTAGTGCGGTGCACTTACCACACAACCCCAAACGCTCCATAGCCAATGGGCCTGTCAGGCTCTATATCCAGCTGCTGCTGTAGGTGGTGTGTGTGTTGCTGCTGATGGTGATGGTGGTGGTGAGTTTTGACAGCAGCGGCGGCTTGAACCTGTGCGGGAGCCGCGGCGGCCGCCGGCCCTGGGGCTTGTCCGGGGGCAGGAGAGGGGAAGTAGGGCTGCTGCTGGCCGGGGTTTAGCATCACCGCCGCAGCGGCAGCCGTGGAGGTGTGTTGCTGAACCGTGTGCACAGCAGCGGCGGAGCCCGGGTGCTGCAAGTGATGCTGGCCCGCGTGGTGGTGGTGGTGGTGGTGCATGTGGGGAGGCGGAAGGTGCTGGAGTTGGTGGTGGTGATGCGGATGATGGGCAGCCACTGTAGAGGAGCCACCGTTGTAAGCGGCCATCATTTTTGTAACATTTGTAGCCGTAGTGCCACAAAGAGCCATTCAATAATGCTGAAATGCCTCCTAACACAAACCGCTTCTAAAAGTGATGATAATGGCTACCGGGCGACAAATGAAAACAGACTAGGGCTTTAAATGACCCGACAACTGCTACTTCAAATGTGTGGGTAGAGAAAGCATTCCGGTGTGCCTCCTTATCATAATGCCAACGAGGATCTGACCCACTTCCTCTAAATTAATTTCCGTGCTTGCACACCATTAGGCTACTGTAGCCTGAGGCTAATAAAGGAAAGCTTATCACGAGCATGTAGCCTACAGCAATGACCACCCAAGTTTAAAAATCTGTGCAGCCCTAACAGTGCCACTCCTAACAACGATAAATAAAAAAAAAAATGTTGAATAGAAAATAACCCGCACCCCCCTCAATTAAGAAAAAAAGTCGGTGGCCCTAGATGTCCCTCATGATAGAGGTAGTGCCCCCCTCCCTCCTCATGAAATTCAGCTTCCCCGTCTTGATGGAACAGTGTGATCTAATGCTTGTCACATGGGAAGCAACGCATTCATCTTTTAAAAGTGTCTAACTTTGCCATACGCTCTGGTCCAGCGCCGTTGCTCTTCCCACCACAGGGGATCCACACGGCTTGGAAATCGCATCTGTTATGCTAAACTGAATCCTCCTTGTGATGTGTGCGCAGGCCAGACAGGGGTAATCTCCGAGCCGTAATTAACGCTGCTGATCCGGTGCAGAGGAGCTGTATCCAAGCCCAGGCCACTAAACAACAGTGCACGCAGAAAAGCAGGCAGGGAGGCAGGCAGGCCCAGGCCTCGGTCATCCACTCCACTCACATATTATTACAATCCAACGAGCCGCGCGCATGGAAAGAAATCCCCATCATTCTGACAGTGACGAAGCTTCGACCATGACTCAAAGAATGACAAGAGAAATCCTTGCAGACGGCTGACAGGCAATGTATTACCCCCATCGACAGCCTTGTGTTTATTATGTTTCACACTGTCGTCCTGCGGCTCATAAGCACACATCCAGGAAGACGAAACAACAATGCGGGGAAAAAGTTAAATCCTGTAAATGCAGGACGAATTATCCAGCTGCCATGAGTAAGAGACAGTAGTAATTAAACTGACAGTTTGGAGCTATCTAATCGGCGTCCGTGTCCCCAAATCACACAAGTAGCTAGTCCTCCCGTTCGTGTCGGTGTCGGTGAGCCCTTCTGTCCGCTGTAGAGGAGGAAGCCATCCGCTCGAATGCTCTACACTTTGGGCCCACGCCACTCCGCTGCCACTGACATGATAAAACTATTGGTCACAAGGCAACTATGATGTGCAGTTGATCCAACATGGTGAACAAAACCCTCGCTACTCGGCGGTGAGATTATGCAGGACTGCCAACCAATAGTCTACCGCACCGCAGTGACGTCATGGTAATCGCCCTGATTGTCAGTGTGCGCAGCCAGTGGCGCGTGCGGGCTGGGGTGACAGCGGGGCTGACTGCTGCTCCAAAGCCCCAATGATATCCACACTGACACAGTGAAGAACAAACTAACCGTTCCACTCAATTCAATCAAATATCTGTAGTCAGGTTCCAACACAAAGTACTATAATATCCTAACTGTAAATGTAACGGTATTTTAATAACTAGTTTTGTGTTTGTAGCTACATGTGTCTATGCTGGTGTGAACAGTGGAAATTCAGGCCAGGAATGTAATCTCAGTCCACGTTTGTAACCGTATTGTTACGTTATCGTTAGTAGTAGCAGTAGTAGTAGTAGTAGCCTAATAGTAGTAGTCTGTATTGTCATAGTCTATATTTGTCTTATGCAATAAATAGGGGAGCAGTCATTGGCAGTGACTATTTTGTACAACAAAATACACAAATAAAAAAGATGCAACACATAAAACATTAGGCATAAAATAGTGCAGAAGTAAAGGTATAGCCTATTCTATAGAATTGTCAGTTACCGTTTAAAAACACACTCGCCAGCGAAAGTGAAAGTCAAAGCCAACATCACATTCACTCCAGTTTTGCTTTTCGCCTCACTGTAGGCCTATTTTATTTTTTTTCATTTTTTTTGGCCGTGTGTGTCTTGGATACCTGTTGTTTAAGGTTTGACACCTAGATGCTACCTTTTGTCCCGACCTCACCTGAGCGCTGTGGGGGTACACGCTCATAAACGTCCCCAACCAGGCCGGGCTGCACATAGGGAGAACCGGGACTATTCCTGAAACGCTTGCCTGTGATTGGCCTGCTGGCCTGCCGATCATTTTTTTTCCCAACAGGCAGACCAGGCCAATGCAGTAAGCTCGTTCGAGATGAACTGCGCCCCGCCTGGAAAATAGACGAGAGCAGGCGGCCGCAGCGGGGGGCGGTGACTAAAAGCTGCGGTGAAGTCGGACAGTTTCTCAAAGGGTTTCCAGCAGCCTTCAGTCCGTTGGAAGTCACAGACACGCTTACATCATGTCTGGAATAATGTCAATTCATGAAAAAAGTGATCAGACCCATATATCAGTTTGTTTTCAGTCTCCAGTTGTTTTAATTATGATAGGCTATATTAATTTATTAAAATGCTTTACAGGTGATCTGTAGTTTATGTTCATGGTTTATCCTCCATTTTACATGAATTTTCCTGTAAATCAGCATCATATCAGTTTGACCTGTCCCCTCAACTACACAGGCTAAATAAACTGTGTTTGACTGTAAGGTTAATATTTTCAGAGGGAAAAAAATACTAGACAACAGCTTTAATTAAGGCTCAGTCAGATACAGTCAGGGCTTCACATCTGTACAGATGTTATTTTAAGAATCCTCACATCCCACTGACCACAAGTCTCTGTGTTGCTAAATACTTAAATAATTTAAACCGTCCAATATTAATATACAGTAGACTGTAAAGTTTATGATGAATGTATTTAGTCTCTGACAACTAAACTTCACCATCAGCCACACAACATGTTTTCTGTTCACAGAATAAACCTTCAAATCAGACAAATTAAATCTTAATCTCTAAAATTCAACAAAAATGAATAGTTTATCTAAAACGTCATAGTGTTGAGTTGACATCTAAACCAACGTAAACAACCCGGCATATATCCGCCATTGTTGTTGTGGTTCCCGGGCGCCTAATGGGCATGTGCGAACTGGGTTGCAACGTCGTCATTTTCCAAAATCTCCATCTATCTCGTTTACATGTCTCCATATAAACGGATGTTTTTAAAAACTTTCACTTTGGTAGACGTTTTTGAAAATTTTTTGTTTGTTTTGTCGAGAAAAACTCCCGTTACGTGTAAATGATAGGTGCAAACACAAAGATAAATACCCATTTTCAGAAATATACGGAACCATAGCCTATAAACAGGCCCTCAATTTCAATGGACCCTAACCCAAATCCGGGTAAAAAAAAAAAAGAAAAAGAAAAGGTGGTGCAGAAAGAGAGAGGGAGAAATGCCTAAAATTGCCAGATTTACTCAGGGCCCCCGTCGTGGCAAAAACACACAATGCTTCTGCATGTAAGTTACCTAAAAAACACTGGTTCTTCTCAGCATGAGGTCCGGGGACCCCCAGGGGTCCTTGAGGCCAGATAAATGATTGATAAATGAACCTTATAGTACATTTGGTAAGGCTCCTTTTGTACGTTCTTAGAGAGAGTTAAATTAACACTGAGGATTGGATTTTACAATTACAGTGTAGAAATGTAGGCCCTTGAAATTCAAAAGTTTTGAAGTTAAAATAAGGATTGGGATTTGAAAATCACTGACCTACACTCAAAAAAGTGAATTAGAGGTGTTGTTCAAGTTATATTTATTTTTTATTTTCACTTTACTTAAAATACTTGTCTTTGTTACAGTTAAACATGTTTTTCTAATAAAGTCCACGAAATTGTGTCTCTCGTTATCTGTAAAAAAAAATATTAATCTGTTGTTTAATCACAAACTATTTACGTTGTCAGTTAGGATTGCGATACCTCTTACATCCAGAGGGTGTCAGTAATGCAATGCCAGCCGCCTAAAATCCCAAAGAAGAAGAAGAGTGAGACGTTCCAGACTGCACATGCGCAAGGCTTCAAGTTGTTGTTGTTTTTTCGTCGTCGAGAAAGGTAAGTGAACATTTTCTTTTTACCCAGGCCTGTTTTTTGTATTAATTTCATATTGAGCGTGATTGTATTTTGTGCTTGTCATAGAATATATAATATATTGTTGGCGTGTTTGAGCAATTTTAGAGAGCAGGTGGGTCTTGTGCTAGCTAACTTTCCCGCTGAGCACCGCATAGCGTGAACACGTTATCACTTTTTGTGACCGAGTCTCTGTGGTTTAGAGATTAGTGTTAGTTTTGTGTTGCTGTCTGAATTTACAGATATTAAACTTATTTTACAAGCTGGTGAAGCTAGCGTTACTGCTCGTTTTGCTGTAGCTTCATAATAAAAGCTTTCTGTCGGCGAACCACCGGGAAGCTTTTATTGTGAAGCAGATACAGAAAGTGCGGCGTGTTGCACGCGAGTAAAAACAGGAAGTATAAATTGNTCGTTTTGCTGTAGCTTCATAATAAAAGCTTTCTGTCGGCGAACCACCGGGAAGCTTTTATTGTGAAGCAGATACAGGAAGTGCGGCGTGTTGCACGCGAGTAAAAACAGGAAGTATAAATTGTCAACGACCAACTACTTCGGATTAGCGGACCAGTAAGGATTGTAATTTAAAACGCAATATACTGAAATGAAGCACTGGTAAGTGGATATGCTTGGTCTTATAACCTAGGTTGTCTTGTATTTGGCCATTATGTTGTTGTTGTTGTTGTTGTTGTTTTTAGTCTTTATGAACTTGAACGAGCCGCTGCTAGCCAAAAGTTGCGTGAGCTACATGCTAACGGAAATGTGAATTAGTGTGTAGCGCGGTGTAGCGTCACAGAGCAGATGTCGGTTTTAGGTAAATTTAATGCTACTAAACATTAAATGCGGCACGATGTGCAGTGGTTAGCACTGTCGCCTCAAAGCAAGAAGATTCGTTCTCTGAACCCGCCAGCTGACTGGGGCTTTTCTGTGGTTGGAGCCATTTTGTGCCGAGTTTGCATGTTCTCCCCGCGTCTGCGTGTTTTCTCTGGGTGCTCCGACTTCCTTACACTCCAAACACGTACAGGTTAATTGGTGACTCCAAACTTTCCGTGTGAATGTGAGCCTGTTTGTTTGTCTCTATGGGTCAGCCATGTGATGAACTGGCGACCTGGTATATTCCGCGTTTCACCCAATGTCAGCTGGGATCAGTTCCAGCCCCGCGCGACCCTGTAAAGGATAAGCTTGATTTAAAAATATTTGAAGTGACTTTTTTTCCTCTCTGAATTTTCAGTATCTAATTGCATCCTCTCCCGTTTGCAGGTGAAGGAGATACCTTTAGCTGCTGTTGAAGCTTGCGTCTACTTTTGAGTACATGATTGACCATATCATTATATGTAAGTATTTTAACAGTTTTGTTTTTGTATTATATTTCCAAACTTAAAACTTTTTTTTTTTTTTTTTTACAATGCTTAGTGAAATGGGCTTTAGGCTTAATTTTTAACAGTGACAGTTAGAGTTGACCAGCCTCTGTCGTGAATGTATGATTTGCAGTTCAAAAGAAAGTGTCTAGTGGCCCCGCTATGATATCTGTATCAGATTTGCTGTGATATTCTACTCTAGACATAAAGAAGGTAGTTCATATATTCTTTCAAAGTAGAATGCACTAATTGAAACCATCTTTCACTGGGAAAGGTACCCATTTGTGGACCCGAGGCATGTTAACTGTGACACTGCACGTCACTCGTCTTCTTTTTAAAAGCAGTAGGGCAGGACCCATACTTATATGTAATGAATTTGAAAGTTTACTTTGCACATTTATTTAGACTATGAAATATCTGGGGGGCCCCTAGCTCAATCAGAACAATTTTGTAATGTTATGTTTTTAATTTATTATTTTCTAATTGGGTTGAGTGCTGGAAGTCATGATAAGTAATGATATAAAATCAGTGTAAATTTAGTGTTTTCAGAAAGTGTAGACTTTGTGAATATAGATTGTGTTCAGCTCTTAACTCACAAAGTTCTTTAATCTTAAGTAATAATCAAATCACTTAAATCAAAAAGGCCTTACGCCCCCCCCCCCCCACTCTTAAGGACCCTGTAAAAAATGGAACCAAAACTTCATCTGTTAAAATCTTTCTACATTTATTTCAGTTGATTTTCTATCTTTTTGTCATCATCATGTTGCATATATCAGGTCCTGAATGATGGTCCATTGATCATTTGTGCTCCCTCCTGTCTGGACAAGGCTTTGTACTCATAACAGGTATGATCTCAACTAACTACTCATTTACTGTGAATTGGGTTGTCTGTATTTTTATTTCTAGAAACATGCATCAGGTGACTGCTTCAATATCTTGCTCTTCTTCTGAATAGCTCATTTATTTTTAGAACTCTGGTTTTCTTAAAAGCAATTGATGAATTTGTTAGTTGATGGCTCCTGTTAACATCTTGAATTTCATATTCTGGCCTTTATCTGCTCCCTCCCTCATTAATGTGGTGTAGGTGGCACTGCTGAGCTTGCACATGGTATGTTCAGTCACACTTTTCTAAAGAAAATGTTTTACAAGTTAAGTTTTCTTTACTGATATTTTGATACTTTGCTGTTTTTTCCAGATTTTGAATGTGGCAGTGTAAAGGTTGCAGTTCAAAGACCCCAACTAGGGGCCAGTTACTTAAACACTATAGGATAAAACATCCACATTATGGGCGCCGGCACCCATATCCTTGCCCATATAGTAGTTGTCCATGTACATTTAAGTCATGGAATGCGCTCAGGTCACATTTGTGTCGAGTCCATAACCGAGAGACATCACAGCAAACATCGTCATTAGCCACATTCAACTGTCATGTTTGTGGATTCCCTGAAGTGTCCTCTGAAAAAAAGTATTTTGCACATATAAATTTGCATCTCAAAGCCAATGAAACAGTCCCCTGCTTCTTCAAGGGATGTTCATTTAGCACAAACATCTATGGGACATTTAAATCACATAAAAATAGAAAGCACCTTGGTTTTTCTTACAGTGACTTTAAACCTGGAATAGTTTCACTGAGAGAGAGTTTTGACACACCGAGTCCTTCAGGTGAACATGGAGACAGTGAAGTATTAGATGAAGACGAGCTAGAAGTGCAGTCAAGTTCTCAGACGGACATCTCAGAAAATGTTGAGAAGATGATAGAAGAGAAATTTGCAGCAGTGTTGCTTAAGATGGAACACATACTCCATGTTCCAAGCAGTGCAGTCGATGAACTTTTACAGGACTTGCACTTCCTGATGAGTTCTGCGTCCATGGCTACATTAAATGGCATTGTGTCAGATTTTTGTACTAAGCATAATCTTGGTCTTAATGCAACAGAAATAGAGGAGTTGGCCTCTGCAGTCTGCCTCTCTAACCCTTTGACAAAAACAATTGGAGATCAAGGCCCACTTGGCACTGCTTTTAAGCGGAAGCAGTACTTCAAAGACAAGTTCCAAGTAGTTGAACCAGTTGAATATGTTTTGGATAAGGAGTGCAACCATACCTACCAATATGTACCATTATTGCGGTCACTGCAGCAGCTCCTCAGCAAAGATGGTGTCATTGATGATGTAGTTGAAAACTATAGTAGTGCGCGCTTGAATGAAACTGCACAACAAGAATACAAGTCATTTCAAGATGGGGAGTTTTTCATAGAAAATCAGTTCCTATCTGCAGGGGAATTGAGAATAAGTGTGACCCTTTACATTGATGACTTTGAAGTGTGCAACCCTCTGGGTACTTCCAAAAAGAAGCACAAACTTTGTGCAATGTACTGGATTTTGAGCAACTTATCCCCAGGCCAGCACTCCTCTTTGTCATCCATCTACTTGGCATTAATGTGTAAAAGTAGCTACATCAAGAAATATGGATATGGAAAAGTTCTTGAACCTCTTCTCCGTGATCTGGCTGTCTTGGAAGAGAATGGGGTGTTTGTCCCACAGATAGGAAAAAATATTAAAGGCACTGTACAATGTGTAGCCGCAGACAATCTGGGTGCCCATGGGATTGCAGGCTTTGTGGAGAATTTTTCGGGAGAGTATGTTTGTCGATTTTGTACAGGACATTCCAGTGATTTTCAGACCAAGCAGGTTCTGTCGGGTGAGTTTAGGCTTTGATCCAAAGATGGACACAAAGAACACGTCAAACATGCAGTGGAGAGTGGAAAGCTGTGTGTTGGGGTGAAAAGGCTATGTGTGCTGACAGAAAATCTCTCTCATTTTGATGTAACGACTGGATACCCCCCTGACATACTTCATGATCTGTTGGAGGGTGTTGTTCCAGTGGAACTTGCACAGTGTCTTGGTGTGTTAATATCCAAAAAATACCTCTCTTTAGACAGTTTAAATAAGGTTATTCTGGGTTTTCCCTACAAGGGAGACGATAAAACAAACCGTCCCCATATTGTGCCACAAACATTTTTAAGCAAAAACACAGTAGGTGGAAATGCAGCTGAAAATTGGACTCTGATCCAATTAAATTTCTGATCACAGACAGAAATATCAAGAAGCATTTCCCAACCGAAAACTTTTGCCAAAGCATCACTACTTGGAGCATTACCCTCACCTTATCCGATGCTTTGGTCCTCTAGTTGGAGTCTGGACCATGCGATTTGAAGGCAAACACAGTTTTTTTAAGGGAGTTGCTCGTCATACGAAGTGCTTCAAGAATATTGCTCTATCACTGTCAAGGAAGCACCAGCTGATGATTGCCTATCATTTACATTCATCACGTCCACAGAAACCTGGAGTTGAAGTGTCAAATCTATCAAGAGTTCCTCTTGAGGTGCTGAAAGATGTTGTGGTGTTGCCCCTCCAACAGATGTACCCAGACATGGCAGAAGTAAACATGACTAAAAGTGCAGATTGTAAGGGGATCAACTACAGAAAGGGAATGATAGTCATCTGTGGATTTACTGATGGGCTACCTGAATTTGGAGAAATAATAAGGATATGTGTACTTGAGGATACACTGAGTTTCATTGTCAGGAGTTTCTCAGCTTGGTTTAGGGAGCACTACCGGGCCTTTGAACTGCAATCATGTCCAACTGGCAAAATGTCCCTGATAAAGCATGACGAACTGGCAGAGAAGTACCCTTTACATGAGTACTTTGTTGGGCCCCTTCGTCTGGTTACGTTTAAAAGATACCCATATATCAAAATCACGCCTTGAATATGTGAGTAAACAGCTGTCTTTGATAGCTTACTGAATGTGCACTTCATTCTTACTAGCATAAGCACCTAATACTAACTTAACACTTGTCACCTATGTCCGCTTAGCTGTGTGTTTCTGTGCATGCACTAACTCCTTGTCACTGGTTGAATCTGACAGTATTGGGTACATCTGCACACTTTCTAAGACAATGAATGAATGCTTACATTATAATTATGTGTTAGACATTGGTACTTCTAACACTTTACTAAAATTTTAAAGTATGATAAGGAACTAACCTGTCCAGTCTGTCTGTCCTGCATTCTAGCTCACCGTCCTTTGTCTTCTATCTGCTCCCTCTCTATCATTCTATCTTCTCACTTCCTTTTTTTCCTCTCTGACTAGTCACCTGTTAACCA
>NC_065507.1:43799451-43800779 GCF_006386435.1 Epinephelus moara | reverse complement strand
TAAAGTTTCTTTTTTCTTTTCTTTTCTTTTTTTTTATAGAATGAAACTGTCAAAAGAAAGAGGGAGTGCATCCTGAAGGCACTTTGTGTCTATCTGAATGAAGACCCAGACATCCTCTTCAAGGAATACCTGGTTAGTAATATTAATTGTTTTCACCTCTATTCAACCTATTATTGAATAACTAATGTTGTTACTTCATTATAATTGCATGGAATTAGTTTGTTTAAACTTATTTTGAAATCTAATGTATACCTTAACCATGCATTTTATTAGGGACACCTGTGCAATCTAATGTAAGCCAATACAATTACTTTTATGAAGCTTATACAGTTTCATTTTTTCTGACATTGTCAGAAAGATAATTCGACTTTGCTTATAACTGAGGTTGTAGTGGGTGGCTGTAGTGCAGTTTTATTGGTAAGTTTTCCTAATATTGTCTACCAGAGCATGTAAGTGGAGTGGTGCAGTGAGAATTTCCGCTCATCACTCATGGAGCTGTTTATCTCTGCTCTCCAGCTCAGTACCGCTACTCACTCAACTTAGATCATATAAACATATTAGGAAGAACTGAATAAAGTGAAAAGTGGTCTTGTGGTAAAACTGAGTTCCAAGTTACAAGAATTGAGAAGTGAATTGAAAGGCCAATGTTGACAGCAGCAAGTGTGTTGTTAGATTTTTAGACCATTATGCTGTTTGAATTTTTTTTGAAAACACCAAGCCTGTCATGTTAGACCAAAATATTGCCAAAAGGATGTTTTTTGTTCTATGTTGTATATGTTATACTGCATAAAGGCAGTTTACAGATGTCCATGGACTGTCGTGTACCATAATGTTGCCAACTGAGTTTATTTGGATGGATACGACAAATGGTTATTTTCATTAGTGATTAATCATTTTTTTTCTATTGGTTGTCACTTTGAGAATCTGTGATTGGCATTTTTGACTTTATACACCAAGGTGTAAAACCTTATGTTTTATTTTGTCACAACCAACAGTCCACAACCCAAAGATAGTCGGTTTACTGTCAGAGGACTAAATAAACCAGAAAATATTTACATTTAAAGGGATAGTTTGGGTTTTTTGAAGAGGGGTTGTATGAAGTACTTGTACATACTCAGTGTATACCTGCAATAGACTGGGGTCAGCGTGCTCCCAGTTTGGAGCTGCAGGCGGGAGCAGAAAAACACGCTGTAGCCACGTAAAATAAAAAATCTATATCATAAAGTATTTATAAGTGTTTGCTATATTTTGATTATTTTCAGCGGTTTACTATGCCGTCAGACAGCCCTTTCCTTTGGCACTATATTCTTTCAACCAGTATCGCTACG
>NC_065507.1:43775324-43796466 GCF_006386435.1 Epinephelus moara | reverse complement strand
ACAAACCACTGCAGCAGCATATTGAGTGCCAGGTGGCCAGCGCGCGCCATTATTGGACGGCGCATGGACACTCAACCTCTTGCGATTGGACTTTGAACTTATCCCACAGTAGTGGTACCGTGAGGTACCGTAGTACTTCGGTACTCCAACAATGCTAGCGCGGGTGGCAACCAATCATGCGGGACATGGTCTCAATTTGNGTAGTGGTACCGTGAGGTACCGTAGTACTTCGGTACTCCAACAATGCTAGCGCGGGTGGCAACCAATCATGCGGGACATGGTCTCAATTTGCGTGACGCGTGAAAAGAGACAGAAATGCTGTGCAGTCCCGCACAATGCGGGACGTCTGGTCACTCTACTTAGCCACTTGCAAGCAGCAGCTAGTAGGGGGCCCTATTAGGGGGGATTCCAACGTGTTGTCGTTGTTGCAGTGTCTATAGGGGTTCCATCATATTGTCATTGATATGGACCAATGTCAGCCGTCTCTGGGGGCCCCCTTCCAGCTCGGGGCCCTAGGCAATTGCCTAGTTTGCCTGTCCGGTTGCGACAGCCCTGTCGTGCCTTGTTACGATGTGGCTGTTCGTTTTTGTTTGCTGCTTTTACTTGATTTTTTTCTTTTTCTGTTTTTCTGGCAACCTGTATTTTACTTTATACATATTGTGATGCCACATAAATCACCAGCAGCTCAGGCACATTGGGATGGGTACAAAATGGTGAGCTGGAATGTTACAGGTTTGGGCGATATTATGAAGCGTGCCAAGGTTTTCTCACATTTAAAAGCTCTGTCAGCAGATATGCTGTTTCTACAAGAAATGCATGTGAAACACAAATTTAAAGATAAATTAAAGGTCAGCTGGATAGATCAGATTTACCAGTCTAACTTCAATGCTAAAGCAAGAGGTGTGGCAATATTGTTTAGAAAAAATATATAATATTTAATATATATAATATATATATATATATATATTTTTTTTTTTTTTTACTGTTAGTCATGTTATGATACCTATTGGTACACAAAACTGGTAGATCGGCCCATTAATCATGATTGATTCTGGGCTGGACCAATTACAGCCGAGGGCCGATGCCCCCTCCCGCTTGGGCCTCGGCTGCCAATCAATCAATCATACAGAGAGAGAGGAGATTGACAAAATTGAGAAGAAAGAGGAGATTGACAAAATTGAGAAGAAACTCAAAGGAGGTGTGGAAAAAATAAGAGAGAAAAAGAGTCAAGCCCTTTAGGAAGATTCTGCCAAACATGTTAAAATAACACAGATGTTTGCTGGCTATGGCGGAGCTTCTTCAGCGGCAGCATCAGTGACCGCACCCACACTGGCATCCAAAGCAGCCGCAGCAGGTAATAATGGCGGAGGTGGCCGTCAGCAGGTGGATGAGGCGAAGGGGAGGCAGGAGGAGAGACCCGCGGCTGCCGCATTATATGAGGACGGCAAAGGCGGTGCGAGTGGAGGGGAATTTGAACTTCAGGTAAGAAGTGATGAACTGCAGTCTACCTGGGTCAGATATGAATCAAGTTTGGTTGATAGTTTATTTTCGTTGTGCTTGCTAACTCTTAACACAGCATAGTTATGAGTAGGCGATTTAACAATTTAGCTGGCTGTTGAGCAGCATGATGGGGTTTCTCTACTGCTGGGCTGTTTCTATGATGTTATACTAGTGATAGTGATCTTAGTGCTTCAGTAATTTTATTTTATTCATTTAGTTAAATATGTCTTCCTACCGCCCTATATCCTTGCTCCAAATGGAGATGAAGATTCTGAGTAAAGTGCTGTCCAACAGGCTGAGCATTCACAAACTTATACACCCTGACCAATTCGTACCTGGCCGTCACATCTACTCAAACCTACGCCGCCTTTTCAATATAATGTATCACAACCACAAAGAAGAGTGTGTGGTCATCGCCTTAGATGCGGAAAAGGCATTTGACCATACTGAATGGAAATTCATGCTGTCTTCTCTACACTGCTTTGGCTTTGGCGACTCGTTCATAAATTGGATTAGGATCATCTATACCCAACCTCAGGCTTCCATTATTACCAATGGGGAGATATCAAAGCCATTTTACCTACATAGAGGCATCCGACAAGGTGGCTCAATGCTCGTGCTCTCCGCATGTATTACCTCCGCCAAGGAGGTTATGTTTTCGCCCGCGTTGGTCTGTTTGTCTGTTTGTTTGTTTGTGTGTTTGTTTGTCTGCAAAATAACTCAAAAGTTATGAACGGATTTTGATGAAATTTTCAGGAAAGGTGGATAATGGGACAAGGAACAGATAAAATGTTGGTGGTGATCAGTTGAAGCAAAGTGGATAAAATAATAAAATAGCGCTAAATAGCAGGATTTGCGGGATCAGTGCGCATGAGTCAGTGTTACCGATTGCTACTTTTCGGACCATGACATAGTGTGTGTATCACTGAAGTTGTAGATATATTCTGTTGCTCTTTATTGCTAAATATTGTTGTAATTATAAGGTTGAAATGAATGTTCTGTGTTGGAAAAAAAGAAAGTGAAAAACACAAAAAAACATATTATATTCTGTGTTGGTACAAAATAAAAATGAAATAAATACACCAGTGTCTCCACGGTGAAGGCATATATAACCTAATAATGATAGTGATGCAAATAACCTAATTGTGATGCAGGCTGCAAAATCTGATGCAGAGGGGGAGGGAATATCACCTACTTGGCGGAGGTCTGCACACTCTGAGTGCTTTTCTAGTTTAATCTATGCACTGAAGCCATTGAGATCAGAACAAACCCTGATTATAACCCTATTCAAATACATGACATAACTTTGTTCATATCGCGCCCCAAAATGTCTCTTCCTCCTCTTCTGCGTTTAATTGAAACTTTTGGAGGTTTTTCAGGGTACTCTATTAACTGGGATAAGAGCGAATTACTTCCATTATCAGATAATGTAGACTCAGAGTTTCTAAGCACAATGCCATTCAGAATTGTAAATAACCAAATGAAGAGTCTAGGTATTATTGCTACCCGAAAATATGGTGATCTCCTGAAGTCCAGTTGGGAAAACAAGACCCAACAATTGAAGAGAAATACTGAATATTGTAATACACTGCCAATTTCTTTAGTCGGCCGCATCAATGCCCTAAAAATGGTTTCACTCCCCAGATTCTTGTACATCTTTCAGTGCTTACCTGTCCATATACCATTATACTACTTTAAGAAATTGGACTCTATCATCTCAGCATTTATTTGGAACAATAAAGGGGCCAGAATGTCAAAGAAACATCTAGAGAAGGATAAGTTCAAAGGTGGTTTTGGCTTCCCTCAATTTAAATTTTACTATTGGGCCGCAAACCTGAGAGTCTCTTCGTCAGATTCCTCCACACCAGCCTGGCTTCAGATTGAACAGGCAGACTGTGGGTATACTTCTCTCCCTGCGCTTTTGAATAATCCCCCAAAGGTAAAGGTTCCATCATATATAACTAGCGAGATTATTCTATGTTAAGAATATGGAAGCAAATTCAGTCTTTTCTGAATTCACCCACAGTATACATAGATAGCCCTATCTGCAAAAAACATGCTTTTCCTCCAGGTTTGGTTGATCCAGTTTTTTCTTTTTGGAAAGACAAAAATATTGCCATAATTGGAGACTTATACACTGAGGGGAAACTGTCATCCTTTCAACAGCTGCAGCAGTTCTATAGTCTACCTTCAACACACTTTTTTAGATACCTCCAAATAAGAAATTATATTAAGACTCACTTGCCACAGTATCAAAAAAGCCATAAACACACCACACTTGACAACTTTGCCTGTCATGACCCTAATACCAAGGGGTCTGTCTCTTTTTTGTATTCATCCTTGCAAGGCCATGTTATATTGTCTGACGCCAAAATAAAGAATGCTTGGACAGAAGAGCTGGGTACTGAAATCACTGATGATACTTGGGAGGAAATTCTCATCAAGATATATAACAGTTCCATAAATGTTAGACACAGACTTATACAATTCAAGATAGTGCATAGACTCCATTACACAAAAGTATGCTAGACCCATTTCTCGCCATATTTGGGCTACCTGTGACCTCTGTCATTGATAATCACACTGCTCAGGCTCTCTCTCTCTGTACTCTGCTAGCAAAACGTCTCATTCTACAACACTGGAAGTCAGAGTCCAGCCCCTCTTTCCACCAATGGCTGAGGGAGCTTGACAACGTGATTCATATGGAAGGCCTTCGATATAAACTTGCCAACAAGGAAAAAATCTTCCTGATAATCTGGAAACCATTTCTTGACAAATGGTCTACAACCCAGCAGAAGTGAATTGACTCATAACCTGTGCTCTTGATGTTAGGTGACTAGGCCCTATCCATGGTGCATCACATCCTCATTTTTGTAAGACTGTGGTTGCCAAAGTGTGTATGTGTTTTTTGGGTGGGGGGGTTGGGGGCATTTAGATTGCTGTCTTTGCAATATGCACATTATCTGTCCTCAAAAACCCAATAAAGAGACTTTAAAAAAAAAAGCAAACCAGTCAAACCAAAGTCAAACAAAAAAGTCAAGAAAGTCAAGAAAAAAGGATCCTCACACAACATCCCGGTTCCTCCAAGTAGGTCTAGGCCCGATGCAGCATGTAAAGAACTGCATCTTCCATCTCAACTGTGCTCCTGACCTCAGGAAACTGAGGACCAGGCGCTCCAAGATCTTCATAATGTGTGATGTGAAGGCCACTGGGCGGTAGTCATTTAACTCGGCCGGGCGCCTCACTTTTGGCACTGGTATGGGACAAGATGTTTTCAACTGGACCATGACTTTGCCTGTTCGAAGACTCCTGTTGAAAATCCACTGAAGGGGCTCCCCTAGCTGGGCTGCACAGTCTTTCTGGAGCCTTGGACACACTCCATCCGGGCCTGCAGCCTTCTCTGTACACAGTCTACTGAGCTCTGCCGTCAGGGGCGGCTGTTGCTCAGAAGCAGAGCAGGTCGTCCACCAACCAGAAGTTCAGCATTTCGATCCCCAGCTCCTCCAGTCCGCATGTCGTAGTATCCTTGAGCAAGATACTGAACCAGTGGCTGTTCCACCGGTGTTTGTGTGTGTTCAAAACTGAGTAGCAGGTGGCACCTTGTATGGTAGCCTCAGCCACCAGTGTATGAATGGGTGAATGTGAATGTGACTCGTAGTGTAAAAAGCGCTTTCAGTGGTCAGATGACTAGAAAGGCGCTATACAAGTGCAGGTCCATTTACCATTTACAATTTACCTCGTCTGCTGTAAAGGACAGTGGTAGTTGGCCGTTGGTGGTAGATGTTGTAGCTATAGCTGCAGTAGTGGGGGAGGGGCTACGTCCAGGTGACAGTGGAGCAGGAGCAGCAGCAGCAGGTGACACTGTGGAAGGGGGGGGTGGATGCAGGGGTAGGGTGAACACTGCCCCCTCCATCAAACCTGTGAAAGAACAGGTTGAAGTTGTTGGCTTTGTCCACGTCACCATCCATAACCTGGCTTTTCTTCTTTGAAATAGCCTGTGATGTTCCTCATTCCCTTCCACACCTCTCTGATGTTGTTCTGCTGCAGCTTACTCTCCACCTTTCTTTTGTAGTCCACCTTTGCCTGTCTCAGTCTTCCCTTCAGCTCATGCTGAACCTCCTTGAGCCTCTCCTTGTCCCCCTTCTTGAACGCCAGCTTCTTCTGCTTGATATTATTGTTAAACAGGGTTAATTATTGGGGAAGCAGCGTATAGTCTGGCATCACAGTGTCCCTACAGAAGTTAATATATTCTGTCAGAATGTGCACCCTCCTGTCTATGTCCATGTCCATTTTGTTGTCCTGTGGCTCCAGTAGTACAGTCCAGTCTGTACATTCAAAGCAGTCCCTGAGAGACTCACGGTTCTCTGGAAACCACATCCTGACTGAGCGGGTGGTAACAGACAATTTTAATACACAGGGTTTGTATGTAGACTGGAGAGGGACCAGGTTATGATCTGATCTGCCAAGAGGTGGTAGGGCAGAGGCACTGTAGGCGTCCTTGGCATTTCCATAAAATAAATCTTATTCTCCCTCGTTCATCCCACAGCAGTTGGGGAAATTTTTCCTTGAAAGCTCTCTACCAGAAAGGGATCTCTTGGTTCAGGTTAGGAAAGAAGTCATGGTTTGGGTGAAAATAAATAGATTTCTGCCAGAAAGGGCTTTCTAGCAGAAAAACCAGGAAAACTTCTCCCATGTGCCACCCCACAGGACCCTGGGAACCTCAGTCCCAGCTCCAACCATGAGTTCTTGGTTCTTGCCCCCTGCAACAGCAATTCCTGATCCTTCAGGAACCAAATTTCAAAAGGAATTTTGTTCTCTTATTCTGCAAAATTAAAGTGAAATGAAATAGGGGAAAATATTTTGCTTTAGGATCTGTAGGCTTACATTTAAATTAAATGCCTTAACATGCATGGCAGAGTAGTGGAGTGAGGACCGGGTATATGTAGGCAGGTTGATGAGCTGAGTAGAAACAGGTTTGCCTCTTCAGCTGCAGTGGAAAGAGCCAGCCACACCCCCTGCCACACACAAGCCTGGCAGGAACAGAAACAAAGAGGGAAGGGGGAAGGGAGAACACACAAAAAAACACACAAAAACCAAAACTAGAAACAACTTGTGGCTTTTGCCTGCAGCTTTGTTTTGTTTTGGGCCAACCACCACCAACAACAAAAAACTTGAACAGGAATTGTCTACTGATGCTGTTTGGGCTGGCTGCTTGTGGAGAGGTCTCAGTCAGAACCAGTGCTATTGCTGACCAGAGGTATAACCACACCACCTACTGCTGGCCAGCCTTCTTTCTAATGCCCACTTTGGGTTGGGGGGTAGCTTGCCTTAGACATGCCAAGAACCAAGCTAGCACTTACTCTAGTAACATTATACATATGCTGCTTCTGCTTTTTAATGGTAGTAACTGTGACTAAAGAACTGACCTACCTTAAAGGAACAGTGCTGATCCTTAACTTCATCACCAGGTGATGTGGTGGTTCACTTTTAAACTGTGATCTGTAAGCTTTAGCTCCTGTCGTTATATTTTTAACCCTTTTTCGCTGCTCAGTCAGTTTGACATCCTGGATATATCCTTCAGACATATATTGTACACCCTTCTGTCTGCTTCTCTCTGAATTTGCTTTTTCGTTTTTACAAAAATTTGCTATTTCTTCAGGAAGAAAATCTGAATCTGCTACCAAGCCAGTATCTGTCAGGTAAATGTAGAGTGCAGTTTTCTCTGTGTACAGTATACAGTTGCTGTTTTTTTCTTTTTCTTTTAATTCTTTGGGGACATTTTGTACGTTATTTCATGGTACAATGACTTAGAATAGTAACATGATTTAATATTTTTCACATGTAAACATCATAATAGATCTGTAACTGTTTGGGTCCTTTTAGATGGGGCCTAATGGTGAAGTCTGTTTGTGATGATGATTCCCTCAGTTTATCATACAGGGTAAATTAGAGGTGCAGGTTTTACAGTTACATTTAGTCCTCAACTAAAATGGCCTTTTTAGTCTTGAGGAGCAAATGTCACCATCTTAGTTGCTCATTACAATAACCCTTGATTTGAGATAATGAAGGCTGAAATTTTCTAATTTAGAAGTTATGAATAACCATACCTGTATGACATTACAGCTACACCAGCCAGTGGTGCCAGTGAGAATAGCTACCTGTGTGGAAAATTAAAAGGTAGGACTCAAGTTAGATAGTTAGATAGAACTAAAAAAAAAAGTGCCACAGGCACTGGACCCTCAGTGGAGGACTGGGCCAAGCCCTGAATGAACTCAAATACTAGAAACACCCCTGCATGCACCTGACCTGTGGGGCTGATGCAGCTGGACTTTCCTTATTTAATCTGATAGATATCATTAGTAAAATGAAAAAAACAGAGAGAAACGCCTTAAAAAAAGACGTCAAGTTGGCCACAAAGAGGAGCACTACCCTGAAGAAGACCATGCCAGTTGAAACGCATTGGTATCCCTTACAATAAATTCCTATCACCATCAGAGTGCCTCAGTCTGCCTCTTTGTGGCCAACTTGACATCTTTTTTGAAGGCCTTTCTCTCTGTTTTTTCATTTTGTCATCCTGTACTGAAGAGCACCTGATTTTTAATATATTTTTTTCACACTGGTCCGACCCAAAGTGCAGCACTCCACCTCTCTCTCATCTAGATAGCATTAGTATTTGGTCATTAATTGGCCTCTGGCCTCATCTAATTTTGCAATACTGGCCCCAGGCAAAGCAAGTCGAGTATCCCTAGGGGGACCAGAGCCGCCACCCAGCTCCATTATGACACCATTACCAGTGCCAGCCTTATCGCTGTGCTTGGAAGGATGCCATTCTGAGATTCCATGACCATTAAAGAGAATTATGGAAAAATATATAAATAAATGAGTATGGTTGAGAGGTAAGAATTCTTCATTGGAGCAAAGTTGTATCTGTAAATATTGTAGGTGGCTGAATGTGCATAGGTGTGGTTGAAACATAAGGGAAAAATAGTCTTTCTTCCTGAGAAGAATGACATCGATTTTTTTAAGCCAGTGCTCCAGTGCGACATCTGTTCATGTTCCTGTTCATGGAGACTACTGTTAATTTCCTATTTCCAACTGACGGCCATTTTTTTAAGCATTACCATGATCCCTCCATAACTTTAACCACATCTTTATTATGGTAACTATGACAACGAAGGTCCCCTAACTGCAATGATTCCCTAAAAACAACCAAATAGATTTTGTGCCTAAGCTAACCAAAATTTACTATAGCATTGTTACATTAGGAAAGAGATTTATATGTCAACAGTGATGTGTAACAGTTTTGAAAGGCATAGACAGATGATGTCCCTCTGCCTTTGTGTGTTGTTCTAGAGGGCATGGACAAACAATGTACACTGCTCGTGTACTTGTACAATTATATACCACATCAGATCTTGATGAATGAATTAGTCAAGTTGAAAATTTTTACAGATGTACACTGTAAAATTGTTGTTGTGAATAAAATGACATAGGGTAAGTGGAAACCAAAATCATCAACCTACGGAGGGCTGGATTCAAAATCACACCGAAAATCAATGTAAAAAACTGAAATCACTGGCTGATCCAACTTGTATGAATTTTACCACAACAACTTATAATGTGACTCAGTAGTGTTTATGGCCGCTGCGTGCCTGTATGCACACCTGCCAACATCTGGGCATGCTCATGGTGAGTCAGCAGATGGTGTCCTCAAAGATCTCCTCCCAGACCTGGAAAAAGGGCATCAGTGAACACTCGGACAGTCTGTGGTGGTACTTGGCAGTGTCTGATGCACTGATGCATCATGTCCCATAGGTGCTCAGTTGAATTTAGGTCAGGGGAACAAGAGGGCCAGTCAATGGCATCAATGTTTTTTTCGTCCAGGAACTGCCTACACACTCTGGTCACATAAGGCCAGGCATTGTCCTGCACCAGGAGGAACCTAGGGCCCACTGCACCAGCGTAAAGTCTTGTGGATTTATTTGCTGACCTCCAACCAAAAAATAGTCTGTGGTGTCAAAATTCAGTAAAACTTGCTTCCAATAAAATCAAAGAAAGTTCAGAGCACTCTGAAGAAAAACCAGGAGGCTGATCAGAAGTCCAATGCAGGAGGGTTTATTCAAGATGACATCCAAATAAAATCATGTGAGTTGGTGGTCTGGACCAAGAACTGAGCCCAAAAGGCTCGGGTACTGACCTTTACACCTAGTCTCTCTCTCTCTCTCTCTCTCTCTCTCTCTCTCTCTTGCTCACTTTCTTAAGTTTTTTAACCAGTCATATGTGTAGAATTACCCTTACTTTTTCTAAGTCATAGCCTTGGTTTCTTTCTGATTGACACGTTCACAGTACCCCGTCCTTTGGTTCTACAAATAACATGTATGATTACAAAACACACCCGTATGAAAACATCCAGTGAATTACTACCATAACATTCAGTGAATACAAAAGTCCCTTCTGATGGTACTTTGGCATTGAGAGACCGGGACCTATAGGTCTCTCCAGCAATGCTGGTGCATGACCCTTTGATAATTTGTGCATCGTAGAGGGTCTCCATCTGGGGCGACACCTGCTGACCAACCCTACAGGTTGCCCATTCTCAACCTCTGATATCTGCTGACTTGCATGATAAAAGCTGACTCTCACTGGGCAATCTCTTTTACCTTCTGTTCGGCATTGATGAGCTCCTGTCCCATCTCCACTAGTTGATCCCGGAGTTGCAGATTCTCCTGCTCCAACTCACGTGCTCTTCCCCTGAACAGTCTGCCTCCTTACCCCAGCTGCTTCTGACTGCTCATCGGGTTGATAGCCTGCTCTTTCTGACTCTCTCATTTATTGGTGTTCTTACTGCACCCTGGGCTTTCTGGACTGGCCTGTTCTGTACTTCTTGGACTGGTGTGTTCACTAATCCCTTGTCTTTCTGGTGGGGATCCTTGCTGCGTCGCGGCTGGTGCGTCTGGCAGCCACTCTCTGGGATTGCCTCTCTGCCTGTGGCGTGGTGTGACCTGCCCCTTCCAACCCAGGAGGCTGAGCTTTCTTCTGGTATGACTCTAGTGTTTTTTCTGGATCTTCTGCTCTGCTGCAGTGGTTTAGGTGGAACCAAACGTCCTTACCTTCTACTTTCAGGGCTGTTCTGGTTGCTAAGCGTACTTTGAAAGGTCCTTCGCATCTGGGCTGGTTCCATTTTCTTTTGAACACTCTCACATACACCCAGTCTCCTGGAGTTACTCTCTGCAGTCCCTCTGGGATTGCAGCCTCTTTGTCCTCTGTGGCAACTTTCACCTGCAAAAACATAGCTTTGTGTATTGAAGTCAAATGCACCAAATAACATTTTCATTTTCAAGCTGTCCAAGTGATGGCCCTTCATAAGGACCTCTCAAATAAGGCAGTGGCATGGGTCGACCCAGGGCTGTCGCAACCGGACAGGCAAACTAGGCAATTGCCTAGGGCCCCGAGCTGGAAGGGGGCCCCCAGAGACGGCTGACATTGGTCCATATCAATGACAATATGATGGAACCCCTATAGACACTGCAACAACGACAACACGTTGGAATCCCCCTTAATGGTGTCCCCTACTAGCTGCTACTTGCAAGTGGCTAAGTAGGGTGACCAGACATCCCACATTGTGCGGGACTGCACAGCATTTCTGTCTCTTTTCACACGTCACGCAAATTGAGACCATGTCCCGCATGATTGGTTGCCACCCNGACACAGACAGAAATACGTATTCCTGTCAAATAACGTTACGGCGGCCATAGTGCTCCGCCGCGCAAGACAACGGCTTACCGGCGACCGAGAAGCCCGGCTTCAGGTCCAAGAAGTCTTCGTCGGTGTCATGACTGCCCAAAAATACCTGAACAGCCGAGCTGTGGCAGCACACAGGTATGTGACGTGTCAGAGGAGAAATGAGCTGTTCACATTTCCACAAACCTCACCGCACTTTAGGGACTGTTCTTTACTTGTCAGGGGAGGAGGGTGGCTGGTTGATTTTCATTTCATTTATTTATTTTATTTTGATCCGCCCTATGTTAATCACTTATTGATGCTGTTTTTGAAGTATGAATAAGTCAATAAGTAATTTATTACATTGAAATATCATTGATGTATTAGGCCTATAGAAAAGTGATTTATCTTTTTATAAATGACAAAAGGCACATCTGCCTAATTTTTGCTGTGGTATCGTGATACTACTCAGAACCGTGATACTTTCACTGGTATCGTACTGTGGGCCCCAATTTTGGTACCGTGGTAAGTCTCTGATGACTAAACTTCGCGTTGGGGGCAGGTGTCCCACATTGTCCCTCACAAACCTACTCCTTGTCCCACATTTGGTTTATTGGGACCTGGTCACCCTAGAGGCGGGGTGGGGGTGGGCCTCCAAGGTGCCTCTTGCCTGGGGCCCCCAGAGTGTCTTGAAACAGCCCTGGGTCGACCCATAAGCATTTCATGCGGAGTTAGGCGCGTAAGTCTGTTAGTGCATGCTTGCATAGCCATTAGTGCTAGAGGTAAAGCATCCACCCACTTGAGTCTGCTTTCATCCGTGATTTTGGCTACTTTTGCCTTCAGTATGCCATTAGTTTGTTCAACAATCCCCTGTGACTGAGGATGATAGACACACCCAAACCTCTGCTTGATTCCTTGCATTAGTGCTGCTTGAAAGGCCTGTGCTACAAAATGTGGTCCATTGTCTGAACTTATGCTGTCTGGAATTCCAAACCTGGAAAACACTTCCCTGCACAGAAACTTTACAGCCACTGATTTAGCATCTGGTCCTAATGTGGGTGCCACTTCAACCCATCTGCTAAAACGACAGACCACTACTAAAATGTACATCATTCTCCCTACATGTCATCATGTCAATGTAGTCATTAAATGTCTAAAAGGACCATCTGGCATAGGAATGTGTGCAGTCGGAGTTGAAAAGATTTTTCTGTTGTTAAATCGTGCACAACTATCACACTCATACAACACTATCTATTCTTGACGCCATGTATGGCGACCACCATACGTTTTGCAATGTTCTCATCACTTCTCCCTTACCACAATGCGCTCGAGTAGGGGAGACTGGGGATGGTTATAACAAAGGGATAGTTGTAACACTCTCAGTTTGGCCAATTAGAAACGAGCTGTGGTGACATCATCAACATAGTCCATGCCCATTTACAATTGGAGCTCACTGGTGAAGCTGCATGTCTCTGAGTCCAAATTTGTCTGTTCTAGAGCCAAAAAACAGTTTTTCAGGTGAGAAACCAAACATTTTCATCACAATTGTTTTTTGCATAGTGTCCATTGTGTTGTATGTACAATTGTTTCACTTACATACAGTAGGTTCAAGTAGTAGTTTCTCTAGTTTAATTTGATGTGTTTCATTAGTGCTAGCTTTGAAGCTGAATGCTAAAAACTGTTAGCTCTTTCATGGCTACTAGGCATGGGAAGGGTTGTAACAGTTCTTAAAAAGTGTGGATTTTGGGCCCACGAAGCCTGCACCCCAGGCAAGTACATCTACATTTGCCACAACTGCCAATCAGATTAAAAATAGGCTATAGGTATTATGCCTTAGTTTGAGGCTATAGGTATTATGCCTTAGTTTGCTCAGATAATAGTTACTCTTCGAAAGTGTTTATTGTTCAGCTGTTCAAATGCTGTTCAAACGTCAACCTTTTTTGTATTTATGTTATACATTTCTATTAATTTTAATATTATAATTATTGTATCCTCACAAGTTTATTGTTCCTTCTTTATTATTCATTGAAGTGCTTTAATACATTTAGCCTATTGTGAATCTTTTTTAAGCACAATAATTTAATTGTTACATCCATCCCCAGCTAGTGTTACAACGCACCCCGGTACTGGGGTACGTTGTAACAATATACCTCTTTGTATTTGACATTAATTTCCATAATCTGTGATGGTGTAGTAGAGGTCAAAGTGTGTGTTATTTATAGTAGACAAACATGGGTACCACGTATCAAAATTTAAGAGCTCTAACAAAAAACCCCACTAAGTTACACTTGCTCAAACAAAAAGTGTTACAATCATCCCCGGTCTCCCCTACTGTTCATGTTTATAATCGTAAAACGTAACAGTGAGGATGGTAACACAAAATGTCCTTGCTGACTTCTCCACAGTCCCTTTTGAGGGCCCTCATGTGTGTGTGTGTTGTAATGGCCCCCTCTTTTTCCACAGTTCTTTGTCTTGGGGACTGGCCCCAACCTGTGCTTGAATAAGAGAGGATAAGTTCATAAGTGGTGTTACATCCCCTTCCATGATGGCCCCATCATGGTACCTTCTGCTGCTAGTCTAGAAGCTTCATCAGCCAGGTTATTACCCTTGGCTATGAGAGTATTTGATTTTTGGTGTGCTGGACATTTGATAATGGCTAAAGCAGCAGGTAGATGCATGGCTTCCAGCAAAAGAGAGATGGCATTGCCATGGATGATAGGTGTACCATCTGGTCTGCAGAAACCTCTTTGTTTCCATATGTTACCATACACACATGACAAACACCATGGGCCAGATCCTCAAAAGGATTGCACTGCTTTTGCGACCGCTAAACCTGTGCAAATGAGAGAAAAAACAAAGCACACGCAAAGGGTGAAATGCACGCAAACTGAACACAAACTGCATTGCCACTCCTAGCTGTGCCGGTCCAATTTGCATGCATGTAAATTAGGGAATATTCATAAATTCAGCGCAAAATTGCCCCCTTCCTATGCAAATAAGCCTCATTGCAAATGCCACCTAATCCACAAAGACCAGCGCTAATTGCCACAGGCAGTAAAGCGGTGCTATTTAACGCCAGTGAGACCCGTGTATTAAATCCGCGCAATTTCTCTTTCTCCCTCTCTCACTCTCTCTCTCTCACGCAAAATGATTGCAAATTGCACTCAGTTGGTGGTAACTGTGGAGCATAGCCTATATAAGGGCTGTCATGCCAGGACTCTCCGGTAATCATGGCAGCAGTGATTGTAGCCAGGCGAAGGCACCGTAATGGCAGGCGCGCACAAGAAAGGATTTATCGGAGGAGAGTATCACTTTTTGATTTAAGTGACAATGAAATCATTTGCAGATACCGGTTGCCAGGCCGCATGATCCTTGCGCTACTAGATGACATCAAGGATGACATTGAGCCTGCCACCCAGAGATCCCATGCTTTACCTGGCATTGTCAAATTAGTGTCTACATTACAGGTTCTTGCATCTGGCTCTTTCCAGAACCCCATTGCAGGCGTCTCAGGGCTCTCACAGTCATCCATCAGCAGGGCCATGTGGGAGGTTGTACCTGCCATTGTGAGAAGAGTGGGCAGCTATATTAGGTTTCCCCAAAACCGACGTGACATTGAAGTGACAAAATTTGCATTCTTCCGTATTGCCGGCTTCCCAAATATTGTGGGTGCAATTGATTGCACACACGTTCTTGTTGTTCCACCATCAGACACCGAAAACGTGTTCCGAAACAGGAAGCATACCCATTCTATTAACGTCCAGGTAGTGTGCGACGCAAATAACATCATCACGCATGTGGTCGCCAAATTCCCTGGGTCTGTGCACGACAGCTATATATTTAGGAACAGCAGTGTGCACAGGATGGTGCAGGGCATGGATGACAACTGCTGGCTACTGGGTAAGAAAGTTTGTTTATTTATTTAATTATTTATTTGTTTATTTTTCAGAAAACGTCCGTACTCTAATACTGATTGCTAATGTGGGGGAAATTATGTGCAATTCATTATAGGTGACTGGGGCTACCAACTTCAGCCATGGCTGATGACTCCGGTGCGCAATCCGGCCAATGATGGGGAAGCAGCCTACAACCGGGCACACATCCGGACACGGGGTGTGATAGAGCACACCTTCGGCATTTTAAAGAGCAGATTTGGATGCCTGGATCGCAGCGGTGGAGCTCTGCTATACAGTCCCCCCAAGGTATGCCGGATCATAGTGGTGTGCTGCATCCTCCACGACATAGCCATGAGAGCCGGGCTGCGTGTTGAGGAACACGAGGATAACGATGACTCAGGGGATGAAGAAGAGGAGCCACCTGCCCCACTGGTTGATGTGCGGGAGGACGAGGGCAGGCGTGTCAGACAGCATATTATTCAGAATTATTTCCAGTAATTTGTTTTAGTTAGGCATAACGTTATTTCCAGCGACATGCTGTGTTTTCAGTTAACATTATTTCCAGCTATATAAAGTATTCTGTTTTACAACGTTACTTTAAGCAGTGTGCTGTGTTTTCTGTTGTGCAATGTTATTTTTTACTTTGATTTGGCGCTAAATAAAAGTGACCAGACTTTCAGTAATATAGCCTACTGTGTTCGTCTCTGCGACCATTCCACCTTTTTTAAGTAAACATGAATAATTTGTCTAAATACAGTCTGTTAAAAACCCCTATGACCCCCTTGACCACTTTTTGGTCATTTGAGTTGTATTTTCTGCATTTATTTTGGCTGTTTCAATAACAAAGGCAAAAAAACAAAAAACGGGATGAACAACAACAAAAAAAAGACAAAAAAGCGACACGTATGGACATATGGTCCTTTGACCACTTTGAACCACTTTGTGTTCATAATAAATAATTTGAAGTTTTTTCTTAAGGGGCACAATTAATACTTTGACATTTATACACTTGGCGGCTGTGTCTCAGGAGGTAAGGGTCGTCCACTAAATGCGGAATGCTTCACTAAATAAGGGGATAAATCAGTAATACCCAAACAAACCCGAGAAATAAATGCAACTCAACCTCTCACCCTGACAATAGTAATTCAGCGGCCTCAGTGATAGGTCACAGTGGGCTTTATGTTGACCTAAAGTCAGGACCACGGACAGCTCTGCTCTAAGGTAAATAGGTCAGTACAAAAGATTCAGGACCATGGACAGCTCAGCACCAACTTGTTTATTTTGTTAAGATGCAATCACAGTTGTGTCATGAAAAAAAATTAATTGACTGTATACTACAAGTTGACCTTAACCCATTTATACACTGAAGATCATCAGGAGGAGTCTTTCCATTCACACACAATAAATCAACATATAAAGCCTTAAGCATTTCTGGAAACACGAGTCTGAAAACGAGAACAAAAAGTGAATGTCAAATAAGGTCATTATAAATTAAATTTTTTTTATCTTTCCTTTCTCTTAATTGCCATCGTGTGGCAGGCAGCTCAGGCTGTGTGGCAGGCGGCTCAGGCTGACTCTCCCCCCTTGCAACGGAAGCATTTCTGGCCTCAAGAGCAGCAGCAATCCTACTCATGGCCCCCATCATCTCTGCATGACTCGCCTGCATTTGTGCTCTCAAGCCCGAAATGTTTTGGTTTAGGCCTGCTAGAGCACTTACCAGCTGACGTGAACTACTTGCTATAGCTGCAAGTTCGCGTCTTGTGCCTCGCTGTTCAAATTTAATGCCCTTCAGTGTTACTGCATATTGTTCTTGTGCCGTTGTTTGTTTTTGCTGCTCAGTGTAAAGGAGACGGTCAATCTCCTCGAAGTTTGCAGGGACAGATGGGGGTGGAATTTCAACCGGATTCTGGCCGGGCGCCGAGGCGGGAGGTGTGTGGTGGGATGTGGTGGTGTCCTCCAGATGGGTGACCAGTGTGTTCAAGCCGGATGGGCCAGGCATTGGATCGTCTAAACAAGGGTGGCATATTAATTTATGTTAGCCTATATATTTTTTAACAAACTAACCCAAGTTAAACATATGACACATGCTGCATACAGAAATGGGCATTTTTAATATACATACCTTGATATTCTTGTAAAACACACTCGCCTGTGTCTATTCCCTCCAGGCCAACAATTTGCTCAGGCTGGAGGGTCTGCTGAACTATTTCCTCAAGATCTGTTAGAGGTTGTTCCTGGGGTGGCCCCCCGCCAGTTGCAGATGCTTGGTTGTGGTTGTATGAAATCTTTTCTTTGGTCCTGCGCTTCAGATCATGCCATCTTCTTTTGCATTCTGGAGGAGAGCGTTTGCACACACCAACTGCACTGACACAGTGGGATATAGATTCCCATATATGACTTCTCTCTGTTGCAGTGAGATTTTTAGACTGGAGTTTGGATGTATGTCTCTGCACCTCGTCAGTGAGGACTTTGAGTTCTCGGTCTGTAAATTTTTGTTTTCTTTTTCTGTCTGACTCTGCCATTGTCGTGATCTTGGAACAAAGCCACCTATATGCCACGCCGCTTATTGCAATCAGAGGCGCAAACTGCGCTCAGCTGCCAAACTTTGTGGGCGTGTTAGCGCCGGCATATGATTAGAGCAAATTCTTTTGAGGATAAGGCGCTAAAACAGGGCAGATTGCGTGAGCTAATTCTGCGCAAATAATGGCGCTATTAGCAGGAGCAATCCATTCTTTGTGGATCTGGCCTCATATGTGTAGGCTGAGTCTGTGTATATATTAAGTCGCTTCCCCGCAGCCAACTGGCATGCAGCTGTCAAAGCTTTAATTTCTGCGAGCTGGGCAGAGCACAGCTGAGCAATGTGCGTGGTTTGGAAAGTCGCAAAAGTATCATCTTGCTCATTCAACTGTACAATACCAAAACCAGCATGATTGCCTGTTGTGTCTTTGAAACATGAACCGTCTACAAACAGAGTAAGATCTGCAGTGATTGGCTGATTGTGCAAATAATTGCGTGTGCGCATAAATGCTTCTGTGTCCTGAACACAGTCATGAGGAGTGCCATCTGTTGGCAACACCATCCTGGTTGCAGGGTTAATGTTGTTGCAGCGTTGTATGGTGAGTTCAGGTGCAGAAGGTATAATTTCATAGCCAGTTTGTCTGGCTTGTGTCAAAATGAACGTGGGCTTGTGAGCAGTACATGTAGTTGGTAGGACGTATATAATGTCACTGGGTGTCCCATTGTTAATGAAGAAACCTTTTGGAATGCAAACGCTGCTACTGCCAGTCCCTGATAGCAGGGTGGCAATCCTGCTTCAAAGTTGTCCAGCTTGGTGCTATAATAGGCCAATGGTTGTTTTCTCATTGCTATGTCTTGCATTAGCACAGTGTTAGCATAGCCCAAGCGTTCCGTGACATGCAAGTGAAACGCTTTGGAATAGTCTGGGTTGCCGAGTGCTGGTGCAGACTGCATATCTTCCTTTAACCCTTACACCCTGCAAGGACTCAATGAGTCCTCACCCGTTCCTCTATTGAGCAGCATTTTGGCTGCAATCATGCTTTAGTCATAATGCTTTGGGGAAGTTTTGCCTTTATCTGTTAATGTTGAAATTTAAAAAAAAAAAAAGTTTTTTTTTTTTCAATGTGCAATTAAATTTATAGCTCTCACCCAGTAAGGACTCATTGCAGCCTTGTGATGGTTGAAGTCATAACTTTTTAATGGCTTTATCTTTTAAGATTATTATTTTTTGGTTATGTTATTTAACTTCTCTCCCACCATGACTGTTATAATTCAAACAATAAGATTAGTTAATTAACCCTTTACAGGCCAGTTTCTGTGATGTACCACTCTTTTTTTTTTTTTACAAAAAACAGCCCAAAAATGAAATATTCTCTAGTTTTTTTAGTTTTTTTTTTTTTTTTTAAATGATTACAACTGTCTGAGGTCAGGCATTGTTTATGGGGAATATCAGTTTTTATGCATTTTTACTTTTTTTGTAGTGTTAGATTGATATCAGTTTTTATGCATTTTTACTTTTTTTGTAGTGTTAGATTGAAAAAAAAAAAATCTCTCACCCAGTTAAGGACTCATTGCGTCCTCATGATGGCTGAAGGTATAACTTTTTAATGGTTTTATATTTTAAGATTTTTCTTTTTTGGTTATGTTATTTAACTTCTCTCCCACCATGACTGTTATAATTCAAACAATAAAATTAGTTAATTAACCCTTTACAGGCCAGTTTCTGTGATGTACCACTCATTTTAATACAAAAAACAGCCCAAAAATGAAGTATTCTCTAGTTTTTTAGTTGTTGTTTTTTTAAATGATTACAACTGTCTGAGGTCAGACAATGTTTATGGGGAATATCAGTTTTTATGCATTTTTACTTTTTTTGTAGTGTTAGATTGAAAAAAAAAAATAGCTCTCACCCAGTTAAGGACTCATTGCGTCCTCATGATGGCTGGAGGTATAACTTTTTAATGGTTTTATATTTTAAGATTTTTCTTTTTGGTTATGTTATTTAACTTCTCTCCCACCATGACTGTTAAATTCAAAAAAATACTAGGCTGGAGGGATATTTTTTTAATACTTATATCTGCCTGAGGTCAGTCAGTTTTCATGCAGAATATTAGTTCATATGCAGTTTTACTTTTTGCACAGTTTAAGATTAAAGTAAAAGACTCATTGACTCCCCTATTCAATTCCATGTAATTTTTTTGAGAACAATGGGTGAACCCTTGGCTGAAACAGTTACTGAAAAAGTTACTCTTCAACGCTCTCACTGCAGGGCTGGCAGTAGAATAGCCTGACGCCATGCTCCTTACAGGCGGTACGTTTGCATTTGAAGCAGACAGTGTCCACTTTTCCTCTGTTTGTGCCCATGCACAGAACACACAAGCGCCGACCAGGCTGCCTCCTCTTCGGCTCGCTGGGTCGGCTGTTAGCTGGTGGCAGGTTGCTGCCGTTCCTCTGGCTGGCCGTGTTGGAGGCTGCTATAATATGGGGTCAGATCAGTCTCATAATGAATGAACTCACGCAGGGTTTTTCACAAATGCACATGCTCTGGTTCGCAGTTGTATTTCTGACTCACTAATGCACACGATCTGTTTAGCAAATGCAAATGCTCTGGTTCACAAATATAATGTTTATGCAAAATCAAATTTATGATTTTGATTGACAGATTCATCAGTTAATCAGGTGTGTTCGCTTTCAGCCAATCGTATGGCTCCTTACATTTTCTCCACACTTTCATTCAAACATGGGGTAACGCTTTACAATAAGGTACACAAAATTAGAGTAGTTCCTGAGGAACTAATGAAGAACGAATGAGGAACTAATGAGGAGCGAATGAGTAGTTACTGAGGAACTAAGGTACACAAAATTAGAGTAGTTACTGAGGAACTAATGAGGAACGAATGAGGAACTAACTATTAGTTAATGGTCAGTTCTTCAGTAACTCACGATCAAATTTCAGAGGAGTAGTTACTGAGGAACTAATGAGGAACTAACTATTAGTTAATGGTCAGTTTCTCAGTAACTCACGATCAAATTTCAGAGGAGTAGTTACTGAGGAACTAATGAGGAACTAACTATTAGTTAATGGTCAGTTCTTCATTAACTCATGATCAAATTTCATAGAGGGGTTAATCACGACTTAATAATTAGTGAACTAGCTACTTCATCAGTGCAGAACATTACTCAATAACCTGTCCATTAGTTAACCTTTTTATGTCCTAAAGTAAAGTGACACATAATGAGTAGTCTTTCATTACTTCATCATCATCTTTACAAATAGTTCCTTAACAAAAATAATCAGACAGCAGAATTCTTGAGAAGAGTTTAATTCATTATTTTCAGACCACATACACATTAATATGACCATCCATGTTATTCTGTACGATGATTCCTTAGAAATAAATATGATAGTGTGTCACATTTTAGGCAGGCTAAGCTTAGAGAATTTATCATGGGGGCTGCGTGTAAAGTACTGTATACTGATCACACCGCTGTTCACAGTACAGTTGTTT
>NC_065507.1:43765650-43775288 GCF_006386435.1 Epinephelus moara | reverse complement strand
GGTAATGATTACTGAATCATTACCTACTCATTAGTTACTGTTTTTGTGTACCCTCAAGTAAAGTGAGACATCAAAATGAGTTGGTAATGAGTACTGAATCATTACCTACTCATTAGTTACTCTTTTTGTGTACCCTAAAGTAAAGTGAGACATCAAAATGAGTAGGTTATGAGTACTGAATCATTACCTACTCATTAGTTACGCTTTTTGTGTACCCTAAAGTAAAGTGAGACATCAAAATGAGTAGGTAATGAGTACTGAATCATTACCTACTCATTTTGATGTCTCACTTTACTTTAGGGTACACAAAATCAGTAACTAATGAGTAGGTAATGAGTACTGAATCATTACCTACTCATTTTGATGTCTCACTTTACTTTAGGGTACACAAAAAAGGTAGGTAATGATTAAGTAATAGTTAGTTCCTCATTAGTTCCTCATTAACTACTCCTCTGAAATTTGATCAGAACTTACTGAAGAACTGACCATTAACTAATAGTTAGCTCATCATTCATTCCAAATTTTCGGCGGATTGAGCATGTTGAGTCGGCAGTGGAGCTTGTCGGTGAGAGAGATCCCTCTGACTGGCTGTTCAGGTGTTACATCCTCTTCCCTGTAGCGAGTGAATCTGCCTGTAGTGAAACCGGGGCTAACCGGTGCTTCCTCCTCAGGCTCCACTTCACTCACCTGCCTGACAGATCCGCTGCTTCTTCCCACTTTAACCTCAATAACAAACCGGAGCTAGGGGGGAGTGGCTAGCGGAGCGTTAGCCGCAGCATGACCGGAGGGAAGCAGCCAGTTAGCCTCCACTAGCTTCCCAGCTAACGTTAGCCCCAGCTCTCCGTTTGGATCCAACCGGAGCACCGAGCCCTGGTTTGTTATTCAGGTTAAAGTGGGAAGAAGCAGCAGGTTTGTCGGGCAGCTGAGTGAAGTTGAGTGAAGTGGAGCCTGCGGAGGAAACACCGGGAGCGTCTGGATGTAATAGTCTGTGGAAGTGCTGCGGTGCTTGGCTGCACAGATAGGAACCCCCTCGGCTGACAGGATGTATCATTCTGTCACTCCGCGCTACTTTGTTGATCTCATGCACGAACGTACGTGCTACTTGGCCGTCGGATGTAGTCTTCTTTTTTTCCCCACAACTTTATTTAAGACAGGAAGTTTACAGAATGCAGATCTTCAACATTACACATATATGTCATATATCACATATGCCAGGGGGGATAAGAGTTTACAAGAAAATATTAAAATGATCACAAATATTAATGGTTTTGATTGCCTTTTGATTAAGGGAAAATTTAACGGAATCGGTGTAACGAAAGCAACAAAAGAAGGTTTTCTGTGTGTAAACTTAGATTTGTGAATGTGAAATCTTGCCAAAAGTAAGATGAGATTAATAATAAATCTTTCAATGGGTTTTGCCATATTTCTGTTAAAGTCAAAAAGTCCAAACAGCACATCCCTCCAAAACAGCTTAAATTATTTTTTAATATTGTTCGCAATAAAATTACAAATATCACTCCAGAGTCTTTTGACAATGGGGCAGTGCCAAAATAAATGAGTAACAGTTTCAAGCGTTGGGTGTAGTCTTTGTGGTGTGTTCAAATGCAACTGACACAGGGTGACGTGAGGCGACGTAGACGATGCAACAGTTGGCTTTCGTTGCCGCTAGTTCTTTGATGTCGGTTTGGTGTGTCAGCACCTTGTACAGAATAACATGGATGATCATATTAATGTGTATGTGGTCTGAAAATAATTAATTAAACTCTTCTCAAGAATCCTGCTGTCTGTGATTTTATTTGTTAAGGAACTAATTGTAAAGATGATGATGAAGTAATGAAAGACTACTTATTATGTGTCACTTTACTTTACGACATAAAAAGGTTAACTAATGGACGGGTTAGTAACTAGTTCACTAATTATTAAGTCGTGATTAACCCCTCTGTGAAATTTGATCATGAGTTAATGAAGAACTGACCATTAACCAATAGTTAGTTCCTCATTAGTTCCTCAGTAGCTACTCCTCTGAAATTTGATCAGGGGTTACTGAAGAACTGACCATTAACTAATAGTTAGTTCCTCATTAGTTCCTCAGTAACTACTCCTCTGAAATTTGATCATGAGTTACTGAAGAACTGACCATTAACTAATAGTTAGTTCCTTGTTAGTTCCTCAGTAACTACTCTAATTATATGTACCTTAGTTCCTCAGTTTGCAAAAAAAGTTATATTTGTGAACCAGAGCGTGTGCATTTGCAAATTTATATTACAAGTTTGCATAAACATTATATTTGTGAACCAGAGCGTGTGCATTTGCGAAACAGATTGTGTGCATTTGCAAATTTATATTCCAAGTGTGCCTCAAAATAATATTTGTGAAGCAGATCGTGTGCATTTCCGAATTTACATTACAAGTTTGAATAAACATTATATTTGTTAACCAGAGCGTGTGCATTTGCGAAACAGATCGTGTGCATTTCCGAATTTATATTACAAGTTTGCATAAAAATTATATTTGTGAACCAGAGCGTTTGCATTTGCTAAACAGATCGTGTGCATTAGTGAGTCCGAAATACAACTGCACACCAGAGCATGTGCATTCGTGAAAAACCCTGCGTGAGTTCATTCATTATGAGACTGATCTGACACCATATTATAGCAGCCTCCAACATGGCCAGCCAGAGGAACGGCAGCAACCTGCCACCAGCTAACGGCCGACCCAGCAAGGAGACAGCCCGGTCGGCGCTTGTGTGTTCTGTGCACGGGCACAAACAGAGGAAAAGTGGACACTGTCTGCTTCAAATGCAAACGTACCGCCTGTAAGGAGCATGGCGTCAGGCTATTCTACTGCCAGCCCTGCAGTGAGAGCGTTAAAGAGTGACTTTTTCAGTAACTGTTTCAGCCAAGGGTTCACCCATTGTTCTCAAAAAAAGTACATGGAATTGAATAGGGGAGTCAATGAGTCTTTTACTTTAATCTTACACTGTACAAAAAGTAAAACTGCATATGAACTAATATTCTGCATGAAAACTGACTGACTTCAGGCAGATATAAGTATTAAAAAAATATCCCACCAGCCTCTTGTAAACTGAAATTATTTCACTTTTGGGGTGTTTTTTTGTATAAAAATGAGTGGTACATCACAGAAACTGGCCTGTAAAGGGTTAATTAACTAATTTTATTTTTTTTGAATTTAACAGTCATGGTGGGAGATAAGTTAAATAACATAACCAAAAAAGAAAAATCTGAAAATATAAAACCATTAAAAAGTTATACCTTCAGCCATCATGAGGACGCAATGAGTCCTTAACTGGGTGAAAGCTATATTTTGTTTTCAATCTAACACTACAAAAACAGTAAAAATGCATAAAAACTGATATTCCCCATAAACACTGCCTGACCTCAGACAGTTGTAATCATTTAAAAAAAGGAAGAAAAAAAACAAAACTAGAGAATATTTCATTTTTGGGCTGGTTTTTGTATTTTGTATTCTCCCATTTTTCCATTACATCAGTGGTACATCACAGAAACCGGCCTGTAAAGGGTTAATTAACTAATTTTATTGTTTGAATTATAACAGTCATGGTGGGAGAGAAGTTAAATAACATAACCAAATTAAAGCTGCAAGCAGCGTTGGGCGGGACCTTGGACCCTCGCTCTCGGCCTCCAGCTCACGTAGACGGTATGAATTAGCCTATACGTAGGAGTCGAAATGTCAATAAAACAAGCAATGTCAATAGAACGCAAGGTCATTTTTGGCAATGAACCCATGACTTGGGAGTAGAACTTTGATGGCTTCTGAAAACCAAACTACTGACAAGGACATCAATCAATCAATCAATCAATCAATCAATCAATCAATATCACAAATCACAATTTGCCTCACAGGGCTTTACAGCATACAACATCCCTCTGTCCTTAGGACCCAATGAGACAGAAGGGGAGACGATGCAGGACGGACGGTAATTTTAATAGCTTACAACAACATTAATGAAAGTAATAATATTATAATTATAATTCTGGCTGTTGTGGTACAATATGTTGAAAGTATATATTAATATGTGATAGTATACATATGTGACAATAATCATATGTGTATAATAACAGTAGAAGTATGACACACACAGACACACAGACACACACACACACACACACACACACACACACACAGGCTTGTGTCTGTCAGAGTGAAGCCATTGTTATGCTAATTAATGACCATGTAGTTAGGTGACAGCCCAGGCACTTCAAGATCAGTTTGACTAATGACTAATGATAACAGAATCAGCAGGAGGCATTTGACACCACAGCAGCAGCACAACCTCACACGTCACACTATCCAGGCACCGCTGTGATAGAAGTTAACCTGGGAGACAGTGAAGCACAAAGGCTCTGGAGAAGAGGCCGAGTTATTGACATGCAGTACGGCCGAGTAACAGGACACGTGAGAGAGAGAGAGAGAGAGAGACAGAGAGACAGAGAGAGAGAGAGAGAGAGAGAGAGAGAGAGAGAGAGAGAGTATAATAACAGTAGAAGTATTTCTATTTTCTCCTGCTTCCCCAGTAGAGCAAACACACACTAAATAATAAGCAGTAAAATTACCTGTATTTTTCTCCCACTTTTCCATTATTGAGGTTTGCACGTCATTGTTGCAAATAAAATAAAATAAATGCTATGTTAGTGTTGATATGGATGTGTGGGGGCTGTGGCTGTATAGCTACTAAAAATATATATATTGTGTGTGTGTGTGTGTTGTGTGTGTGTGTGTGTGTGTGTGTGTGTGTGTGTGTGTGTGTTTGCATGCATGTGTGTGTAATTGTGTAGCTAAAAATTGCAAATTATGAGATGCAGGTTGCTGCAGGTTACATTACTGTGTTCTCCATCTCTCTCTCTATCTCTCTCTCTCTCTCTCTCTCTCTCTCTCTTATGCATACACCCACAATGAATATTTGGTATGTATAATCTGAGCAGGAGTTGGTTAAAAGATTTAAGCAAAACAAAACAGAAGCACAGTTTTAGTTACAGATTTGATTCAAATTCTAAATGAGGCAAAATAATTTGACCTGGAGATCTTGTATTTACTATTTTTGCTATGAGGCATTTATTTAGGAAATTGTAGGAATGAGACACATGAGCTGGTCAATTTGGTCAATGATGTTATCCTGTCAGGTATGTGTGACCACACACACACACACACACACACACACACACACACACACACACACACACAGGCCTGTGTCTGTCAGAGTGAAGCCATTGTTATGCTAATTAATGACAGCCTGAAGTTGACTGAGAGACAGGGTGTCAGCCCAAGACTTCAAAATGGGTTTAAAATGTCTCAAACTAGTCCTTCCAGTTCCCAAACTGTGGGTCCAATTGTCAATCTGAAAATATCAGCAGAGAGAAAAACTCGTTCTGAACGCAGACATATATAGCTTTCATGTTTGTGGAGTCAAAAAAGCGATTTTAGTCGCAAGTTTACAATGTCTAGCTCACAGCTGACACATTTGCTCATGGTAGTATCAGAGGCATTAGCTCATTTTCTGTTGGATTTAGGTCAGTGGTGTCAATGAGTGATTTGTAGGTCTCAAGGAGATGAAGAAGCCAGTTTTGGTTTGATCTTTCTACACAGTTCTTACAGGGCGCAACAGCCATTTTAGTGTGTCTAGGTGGTGCAAAAATTGACAAGAGGTTTTGTGACATGTCACATGTCAGGGCAATAAAATTCAAACCGTTCGAGTAATGACAAACTTGTTTGGAGGAATTGTTTAGCAAGGCTTGGTCTGTCGTGTGTGAGTTTGAAACTGGTAGGATAAATGGTGTAGGAGGAAATATTTTTTGAGAGAGAGAATTTGTGAAAAACAACATCTTAGTTTGAAAGGGCAATAGCGCACTTCCTGTTGGATTTAGGTCAGTGGTGTCAGGGCGTGATTTGTAGGTCTTGATGACACGAACAAGCTAGTTTTGGTTTGGTCTTTCTACGGGATTCCTACTGGTCGCAGCAGGCAATGTAGTGTGTGTAGGTGGCACAAAAATTGTCATGAGGTTTTGTAACATGTTATCTTTGAGAGGCAATAAAATCCAAACTGTTCAAGTAATGGAAAAAGTTGTACAGAAGATTTGTTCCCCAGGGGTTGATCTCTCAGGGTTACAAGTTTGAAGCCAATACGATAAACGGTGTAGGAGGATTTCTTTTTTTAAGGATTTTGAAGAAAGAGCATTTTTGAGGCGAAGTCTTACTTTGAAAGGGCAAATAGCTCAGTTCCTGTTGGGTTTAGGTCAGGCGTGTGAGCGCGTTATTTGTAGGTCTTGATGAGACGAACAAGCCAGTTTTGGTTTGATCTTTCTACGTCATTCCTACAAGCCGCAGCAGCGATTTTAGTGTGTCTAGATGGCGCTAGACAGTCCATTTTGGAACTTTGAGGATTAATTACTTCATTTTCTAAAATTTTTCACCACTCCTGACATGCGTGCCAATTTTGGTGAGTTTCTGAGCAGGTTTAGGGGATAAACTGATTTTTTTTTCCACATCAATGGCCGCCCCTGTCATGCAGTAGGTGCCCTTTTTTCCTTTTCAGCCCTGACCTACAAACATCCTAAGTCCACCACTGACACAGAGAGACAAGTTGAAGAGCAGGCAGATGGAGGTGGCTTTCAACTCCTCCCTTTCATTCCCAAACCGTAGGTCCAATCATCAATCTGAAGATACCACAAGACACATAAACTCACTCTGAACGCACAGATATAGGTTTCATGTTTGTTAAATAAAAAATGCAATCTTGGTCGCACGTTTACAATGTCTAGCTCACAGCTGACACATTTGCTCATGTTACTTCAGAGGCACTAGCTCATTTCCTGTTGGAGTTAGGTTATTGGTGTCAATGAGTGATTTGTAGGTCTTAATGAGACAAAGAAGTCAGTTTTAATTTGATCTGTCTACACCATTCGTATGGGCCGCAGCAGCCATTTTGGTGTGTCTAGGTGGTGCAAAAATTGTCAAGAGGTTTTGTGACATGTCACCTTTCAGAGGCACTAGCTCATTTCCTGTTGGATTTAGGTCAGTGGTGTCAATGAGTGATTTGTAGGTCTCGAGGAAATGAAGAAGCCAGTTTTGGTCTGATCTTTCTACAGCATTCGTACGGGCCGCAGCAGCCATTTTACTGTGTCTATGTGGCACAAAAATTGTCAAGAGGTTTTGTGACATGTCACCTTAAACACGGCATAAAATCCAAACTGTTTGAGTAATGACAAAGTTGTTCAGAGGAATTGTTTAGCAGGGCTTGGTCTGTCATGTGTGCAAATTTGAAACCGATAGGATAAATGGTGTAGGAGGAAATATTTTTTGAGAGAGAGAATTTGTGGAAAACCACATCTTACTTTGAAAGGGCAATAGCGCACTTCCTGTTGGACTTAGGTCAGTAGTTACAGTGCGTGATTTGTAGGTCTTGATGAGACGAACGAGCCAGTTTTGGTTTGGTCTTTCTACAGGATTCCTACCGGTCGCAGCGTGCATTTTAGTGTGTCTAGGTGGCACAAAAATCGTCAGGAGGTTTTGTAAGACATCACCTGAAGGAGTTGATTTTTTAGGAAGAGCAGTTTTGAGGCGAAATCTTACTTTGAAAGGGCAAATAGCTCACTTCCTGTTGGATTTAGGTCAGGGGTGTCAGTGCGTGATTTGTAGATCTTGATGAGACAAACACGCCAGTTTTGGTTTGATGTTTCTACGACGTTCCTACAGGCCGCAGCGGCCATTTTAGTGTGCCTAGGTGGAGCTAGAGAGCCCATTTTGGCACTTCAGGGGTTAATTTTTTGATTTTCTAAAATTTTTCACCAGGTCTGACATGCGTGCCAATTTTGGTGAGTTTTTGAGCATGTTTAGGGGGTCAAATTCCAGCTCAAAGAGGCGGCGGGAGAAAGAATAAAGAATAATTAAAGCTGCAAGCAGCGTTGGACGGGACCTCACACTCGCGCCCGTTTCGGCCCCCAGCTTATGTCGTCATTGTGAATTATTTAGAAATATCAAACATATTGCCACAAACATCAGAAAATCCTTACAGAGCTGAACATTTTGATGTTTGAATGTTTTCTGTAGCTGTAAGTATGTAAAAGTGATGTCACAATATGCAAATTAGATGAGTGAATTTATTCCCATCAGATTCCTCTTCCTTTATTTTGAGGAAGAGACAACAAAAACAGGACAAAACAAAAGAAATGTACTGTATAAATATGTTCAAAATGCTGTTTTACTGATATTAATGAAATCCAATATGGCTGCCGCCTAGTGATGCCACAATATGCAAATTAGATGAGTTAATTTATTCCCATCAGATTCCTGTTCCTTTATTTTGAGGAAAAGATGACAAAAACAACACAAAACAAAAGAAATCTACTGTGTAAATATGTTCAAAATGCTGTTTTACTGAGATTTATGAAATCCAATATGGCCGCCGTCTAATGATGCCACAATATGCAAATTAGATGAGTTAATTTACTCCAATGACAAACTTTGGGTCATGATGAATATTTTTCTCATTTACAGTATGCCTTTATCTCTCACCACTTTCAAGCCACAGTCTTTTGAAATGTTGAAATGAAAATGGAATATTTTCCTCAATGAACTCTGGCACCGAAAGGGTTAAAATGGAGAATGTGCCCCTGTCATGTCTGCATGTAAGATGTAGACACGCACACACATCATGTTTCTGTGAGTTTGTGTGTGACAGCGGTTGCCATGTGCACCTGGCAGAAGAGCAGAGACAGACAGAGACAGAACACAAAGAAGAGACCTGTTTTAGTGGAGATTTAACTGCTCGAACAAGTTCTTCCCATTCCCAAACCGTTGATAAAGTTATACAGAAGATTTGTTTAGCAGCAGTTGAGCTGGCATGTGTGCATCTTTAAACCCGATACAATAAATAGTGTAGGAGGAGATGTTTTTTTTAAGAGCATGTTTGAGGCTAAATCTTAATTTGAAAGGGCAAATAGCTCACTTCCTGTTGGATTTAGGTCATGGGTGTCAGCGCGTGATTTGTATGTCGAACACACCAGTTTTGGTTTGATATTCCTACGACATTCCTACGAGCCACAGTGGCCATTTTAGTGCACCTAGGTGGCGCTAGAGAGCCCATTTTGGTACTTTAGGGGTTAATAATGTGTATTTGCTGTTTCAAATGAAGATTCTGCTGCTGTAATCTGTCCTTTAAAGATTGTGAGACACACACACACAGAGCTGTGTGGCCGTGTCTGTGTGTGCAGCCGTTGTCATGGCGGAGTTTTTCCTTATCCGCTGCGAGGGTCATAAGGACAGAGGGATGTCGTATGCTGTAAAGCCCTGTGAGGCAAATTGTGATTTGTGATATTGGGCTTTATAAATAAAATTGATTAATGACTTACCTGCACTTGAGGGGCACACAGAGAGCTCATGAGAGAGCAGATCAGCAAAGGCTGTTTATAATGGGTTTGAACTCCTCGAACAAGTTCTTCCCATACCCAAACCGTTGGTCCAATCAAGAAAATAAAGTGATGGTGAGAGAGAGCCACTTCTCGTGAATGCAGGTGTCGTGTTTTATATTTCTAGAGTCAAAAATGTGGTCAGTGGAGCGAGTTTAAAATGTGTTGCACCTCAGCTGTTTCCAGAAATTTCTC
>NC_065507.1:43747182-43764774 GCF_006386435.1 Epinephelus moara | reverse complement strand
TGAATGTGTCATTTAAAATGTGGAAGTTACAGGCAAAACTGCCTTTGCATTCGTTATAGCGCCACCTATAGACCGATTTGCGACGAATTTGGCACAAAGCCTCTGGATGACCTCGGGAACGAGTGACTTAAGTTTGATGTTGAAAGCATCTACTTTGAGCGAAATATGAAACAATGTGTGTTTTTTAGCTAGCAAAATAGATTGTTTGGTTGTAAGAAGCGCATTTTTTGGAGTGCCAAAATTCTTTTGATAATTTTCATCAGACACATCTGGAGATTCTATGTGCAAAGTTTCAGGCAGGTGGCAATGTAGGAGGAGTTCGAAAAAGTAGGTTTTGGACATGTGGCGAATTAGCAAAGAGAATGTGCAGCAGAAGTGGGCGGGGCCTGTGTCAGAAAAACCAGCTCTATCCAGGGAACACATGGATATAATGTTTGTGAAAGTGTCATTTAAAATGTGTAAGTTGCAGGCAAAAACGCGTTTGCATCCGTTATAGCGCCACCTAGTGGAGTACACGTGCAATTTTTGGTACGGAAGATCTGTGTCCTATTCTATATGTACCCTTAAAATTTCCCTCGGCATAATAGTTTGGCTGAAATTAATGTTTGTTGTTTATCTTGTAATAAGCCACGCCCACATTGACCACCTTCAAGATATGACCTCAGAATTGGCCCTACATCATACCAACCGAATTTCGTAGAAATCGGTATAGCCATTCAAGAGATATAAACTTACCATATTTGTAGCGCCCCCTAGTTGCCAAAATTCGGCTCATACCCTCACAGTCTTATGCCAACCAATGATCTCAAACTTGGTGTTAATAGCATTTAGTCTGACCGAGATATCCAACAGTTTGCATTTTAGTTTGTTTGTTAATAATTTGCGCATTTTTTGACCAAATAAAATTCTTTTGATAACTTCACATCAGGTCCAGTAGAAGAGTGTATATGTCAAGTTTCACGCAGATTGGACAAAATCCCAAGGAGAAGTTCGAAAAAGTAGGTTTTCCAGTTTTTGCGGTTTTGCGAAAAAACTTCCAGGCGCAAGTGGGCATGGCCTATGGCAAAGTGATTCAGCTCTATTCAGAGAAGCTGGGGATACAAGATTTTTGAATGTGCAACATACGGTGTGGGAGCTATAGGCAAAAAGGCATTGGCCTAGGTTATAGCGCCCCCTGCAGGCAGATATACATAGTTTTTTGCGTCTGAGGTACGTGCAGGGGTCTGGACCACCCCTCCAAATTGCACCGCCCTCCCTTGCACGGTTTAGCCTGCAGCACCACTTTTACCTATGGAAGAATAAAAATAAAAATCTTTACAAAAACAATACGGTTCCTAGCACCCCTGGTCTCGGGCTTGGCCCCCTAATAAAGAATAATAATAAAGAATAAACGCAGCAAAAACAATAGGGTCCTCACCTTCGGCTTACATTTCCAGTACACAGGTAGGCACCCAACCCACATTATGTATTTTTCCAAAAAGTAGAAGCTGAATACATGCCCAATAGTTCAATGTCTTCTGACTCTTTAAAAGTTGACATGGTGTCTCTAGCTCAAAGTATGAGGGACAAGAAGAGGTTGAGAGTCGATGAGTTTTGAAGAGGATTTGAAATATTTTCCAATTTACTTCCATTCACACTAATAAGACTGCCACCAAAGCGCCACCTATTGGTCGATTTGCACCGAATTTTGCACAAACCCTTATCGGGCCATGGAACACAATCAGCAAAAGTGTTGTGGTAATCGGACTGTATTTGGTCAAGATATGAAAGACTGTCTGTTTTGAAAACAATGTGCAGGAATTTGTTGTTTTATATTTTGGGCGTTTTTTGGACTATCAAAATTCTTTTAATAACTTTTTGTCAGGAGGGTCCACAGATGCTTCATGCAAAGTTTGGTGCAAATCGGTCAAATCGCCTAGGAGGAGTTCGAAAAAGTACGTTTTTCATTTGTCGCGATTTAGCGAAGTTACCGCGAAAGTGGGCGTGGCTTACACCACACAATTCAGCTGAATTCGGAGAACACGTAAATAGAATGTTTAACAATGTGCGACATATTATGTGGGAGTTATTAGCCAAAAACGCTTTTGCATTGAAAATAGCGCCACCTGCTGGTCATTTTTGGTGTGTGAGTTACAGGAGCCAGTCTATACCACCCCTATCAATTTTATTTCCATGAGTGTTATGGTGTTGGCACAGTGCCAAATATTAAATTAGACAGCCACCAGAGCGCCACCTAGTGGCGGATCGGTAAGTCCTTCGTCAGATATCCTCAGGAGGGCATTGACAATAATTATACCAAGTTTCGTGTTAATCTGCCCAACCGACGTGGAGATATAAAATACTTAAATTTACAGAGTGCCACCTTGTGGTCATCACCTGAAATTTTGCACTGAGCCTCAGGGCCTCATCAGGAAGTAGTAAACTGAGTTTCATGTCATTCGGACACACCAATGTGGATATATGCAACACTTCCTGTCTTGTACTAAATCTGCAGGAACTTGCTATGTAATAACTTGAGTACTCTTTGGAATATCGAAATTCTTTTAATAACTTTTTGTCAGGAGACTCCACAGATGCTGTGTGCAAAGTTTCGTGCAAATCGGTGAAATTGCCTAGGAGGAGTTTGAAAAAGTAGGTTTGCGACATTTTGCGAATTTGCGGAAAAAAAACGGTAGGCGGAAATGGGCGTGGCCTATATCACGAGATTCAGCACAATTCACTGAACGCGTGGAAAAAGGTTTTTGAATGTGCGACAAAGTATATGGGAGTTATGAGCCAAAACGCACTTTCCTTAGATATCACGTTAATGTTTGCTAGCTAGCACTAACGGTAGCTCGCAACGTTAGACTAACGTTAGTTATAACGTTACTCTATTGTAAATTAAAACACTTGGTTTGATTATTTTGAATTTAGAAACTGATAGCTGAATTAATTGTTTGCAAGATTGAATTTAGAAACTGATAGCTGAATTAATTGTTTGCAAGATTATTAACAGCCACTTTGTATGAGAGCCTTTCTGTCGTGATAATGATCACTCGTCAGTTGGGTCATCATCTGTGAATTTACAGTATATTTGACAGTATTTTCTGTCAACCGGCACGCAACACGTCATAGCCCATCCCCCTCTTCACTCTGTCAATGCAGGTCTCTGTCAAGGTCTCGTTGGGCCCTGCTGGTTCACTTTTCATGTCAAGGTAAGCCAAGTATTTGATGGAAATATCAAAGAGGTTACTATTTTCTCGGTAAAATCTTAAATAAATATTATATAAACGTTAGTAGATTAGAGTTAACGTTCGCTAAAGTATTTTACTATGGTCTCGCGACTCGCTAGCTATGTTACGTTAGCTTGTTAACGTTAGGTCTGTTAGCTGCCTGTTGTCCCGTTGTTGATAAATTACAAATAGCACATGGGTATATAAAGAAGTATTTGGTTACTTTCTCGTCTGAAATGTTTTTAAAAACTTATTAACAGCGAAAATATGGCTTTATTTCACCATCTATTGTTTGTGGTTTCAGCCGTGTTAAGTTACTGCTGATGAAGAAAGCATTTCCTCCTCCTGCTGCTGCTCCAAATTAAAAGGGTTCCAGTTAGGAACTAACAGAAAGCTTTTATTCTGAAGAACTTACAGGAAATGAAATATGTTCGATGAATCAGCGGTGCTACTAACAAACTGTGCAGACAGGTAACGTTAAAGAATATGCAGCCACAGCTAACGTTAAATAACACAACAGCTTTAAACAAAACAATACTCAGACGATTTGGGAGTTATGCCCTTTCTCTATCATTTTCATATTGAGACAACATGATTGATATCTTTTTTGTGTCTGTACGTCCAGAGGCTGGGTCTCAGCGGTTAGCATGGCGCTTAGGGGGTCAATCCGCGGAGGGATACACCGGTGAGCAGGCACAGACGTAGCTTGTTAACAAAACTCAATTGTTTATTTAGCCTAGCGAGACGGAGGTCAGGGGAGGATTGGTGGTGTAGCTGCGGGGCTTGCCAACCTATGTCTACGGAGGTGGAATCATTTTACTGCACAGAATGGGATTCGGTGCTACCATCGTTGGGGAGATATATCATCAGGAGGAAAACCGCCGCAGAGAGTGCATCACAAGGAGTGAAAACTTTGCAGCAATCACTAATCCTGGCGTGATTGAAACTTTTTTTCATGTTCCTAAGATGAACTGGAAAAAACGCCCCAGGCCTGCAGGAGCTGATGGACAGCTTTCAGTCGAGTGAGTAATATCGTCCGTGTCGTCTCTTTGTTTGCTTTTACCGAGTGACCTAGCGTACCTGTCCCAGAGCCAGCTGCAGCTGTTGCTCACCGGTGTATCCCTCCGCGCAGGACATACTGACCCCCTATAAGCCGCCATGCTAACCGCTGAGCCCTGGCCATTGGACGTACCGACACAAAAAAGATATCGATCATGTTGTCTCAATATGAAAATGATAGAGAAAGGGCATAACTCCCAAATCGTCGGAGTATTCTTTTAAACAAGATAAAAAGACGTCAGTGTGGTGTAAAGGAACACCGTCATATTTACTACTTAATATCCGACTGGCATCAGAGCAGAGCATAACGTTATATTGTGTGAAATGTAGTGAACTCTGCTGGAAACGCACACTCAACCTGCAGCAACGCCTGTCTGTGTTTTTCTACTTTTTCATCAAACGACAGGAAAGCATAAAGACACAGTGAAACATATCCTGCTGTTTTTTCTTGTAAAAGGCCTGGTTTAGGAGCAAGAAATGTAGAGTAAGATAAGATGTACTTTATTAATCCCCGAAGCGAAATTCAGTAAATTCAGTAGTATGTTCAGACACTTTTGAAACCAAATACCTATTATTGTCCTAATTGAAGACTGTTCTGAAATTACATGGTATTTATTTATTAAAAAAAATTTATGTTCTAATTTGTTTATTTTTATTTGCAGCCCATGCAGTATTTTTTTTCAGATAATCGTTTATTACTCATAATTGAGGTAAAAAGTTAAATTAATCTTGAATTTTGCCACAATCTGAAGCAATTTAGAGATGAAAAATAAGGGAGAAGAAGGTGAAAGAGACAACATTGGTGCAACCCTAATATACTGCAATTCATTTTAAGTAACCTGGAACATTTTTTTTTGCAATTTAAAAAAAAAAACCTGGTGCAGTTTTGGAAAAAATATTATTTAATATATATAATAGTCTGAGTTCAATGAAGCCAATAGTCAGTGTTTTATGTGTACATCCAATTGGATTTCAATTCAAATATGAATATATTTGTTGGCTAAAATTACTGTACTTGTTTTCAGGTGAACATCCACCCATGCAAAAGTTCTTGGACAGCTACACCACGTGACACCCCAGAAGCCAATCCATTACACCTCAGTGCAGGTACCATATGGAATATGATGATTTTTACACATTATTATTTCTTTTTTCTTTATGAATAATGGAGTGAACAGCTTTTGGACTCTACAGTTGACACTAGCTTGGACACTACAGTTGACTCCCTAGAAGCCTTTGTAGCCATTACCCCTCAAAGCTTACTTGTTTTATGGGATTGCCATGTATTCTTTTCTTTTTTTTACTTGCTTACACTATGACACTTCATTGTGGTATCTGCGAGTTCACAAGTGCCTCAGTGTCTGCCTACTTAAAACATTGCAGGACCCATAGAAACATTAGTCGGGCAGTTTTTCCTTGTGGTTTTCCAGATTGTGGAAAAAGCTTTACCTCTTACAATTCCTTTAATGTGCACTTGACCAGAAATCACCATGAGGGGAGGAAACAGTCTTTTAAAAGTAACATATCTATACAGTTGAAGTGTTCTTGGGAATTTTGTGGCAAAGAGTGTGGAAGCATAAAAGGTCTTGTAGCTCATCTGAAGTGTCATATAAAAGAGGGTCTTGAAGTGACATGTCCTTATAGTGGATGTGGAAAGACTTTCAAAATCATATCTACTTTTACATCTCATTTGTCAAGATGTCACAAGCAGTGTGATGTTACACATATTTGTCAAAGTCATATCAGTGAGACAGAGTGTTTACATGCTGATTCTGATAATGGGCCAGGGTCATACATTGATGGTGAAATCCAGCAAGATGATGGAGAGAGTGCAGCAGGGCAGCAAGATGGAGACACTCACCCAGGGTCAGCCGAGGATAGATACACTGAAAACATGGCTCTTTTTTTTCTTGGCTTACAAGCCAAGTATCTTGTCCCGGCATCTACAGTCTCAAAGATTGCAAGTGAAATGAGAGTGCTTCAGGACATCCAGCATGAGTTTACTATGGATTTGTTTTCAAGAGGTCTTCAAGAGTATGGTGTACCTGATGAGGCTTTACAAAATCTAGGGCAACATGTATATGAGCAAAGCCCAATCCAGAGCACACTACATACAAATAATGGCAGCTTAACCACATACCACAGAAGACTTCAGTGTTACAGGAAAGAGTTCAACTTAGTTGAACCTGTAAAGATAAATTTAGGCCAAGATGACATTGGCAAGCAACAACATTTCCATTACGTTCCCATCTTACAAAGCTTAAAAGCTCTCTTGTCGAATCAAGGTGTACGGCATCAAGTGCTACATCCCATACCTGCCAATGAGAACATGCTATGTGATATTGGAGATGGGCATGTCATTAAATCAAACGTTTTGTTTTCATCTGATCCGCATGCTCTTCAGATCATGTTGTTTCAAGATGCTTTTGAAGTTGCTAACCCCTTGGGGTCTGCCAGGCAAAAACATAAAGTTCTTGCAGTGTACTACAGTCTAGCTAATGTCTACACCCATAACAGATCCACTGTTGATTCTATCCAGCTTGTATTACTTTGTTTGGAGAAGAACTGTAAATGGTTTGGACCTGACGCAGTTTTTGACACTTTGATGTCAGACTTGGGTGACCTTGAGTCAACAGGCATTTGTGTTGAAAGGAAAACCTTTAGAGGCAGTATTGCCTGTGTCATAGGAGACAATCTTGGGTCCCACTATCTTGGAGGATTTACTGAAAACTTTAGCAGTGCAGCATATTTTTGTAGGAACTGTCATGTTAGAAAAGAGGACTTTCAAAGAAATCCTCTTTCTACAGCCACTGAGAGAACACCAGCTAGTTACAGTGAATCATTGCAGGAGTTGCAAAATAACCCAGATGTGCAAATGCATCAAGGCATCAAGTCAAACAGTGTTCTTAACAAGCTCACACATTTCCATGTTTGTGCACCAGGACTCCAACCCTGCCTTGCCCACGATTTATTTGAGGGCATAGTTGACTATGATTTGGCGATGTACTTGCAGTTCCTAGGAAAAACAAGGAAATGGTTCAGTTATGATGTACTTAACAGCAGGATTGTGACCTTCAAAGGAGAGAGTCAGAACAAGGCCAATGTTATACCTACCAGTGGGACAAAACTTGGTGGGCATGCTGCCCAAAACTGGTGGCTGCTTAGACATTTACCAATACTGTTAGATGACAGAGTCAGAGACCCCAAGGATGAAGTCTGGGAACTCATACTGCTACTGAGACAGGTGGTTTAGCTCGTGTGTGCTCCCACACTGTCAGAGTCACAGGTTGCATACATGAAGGTGCTCATTGAGGAGTACCTGGAAACGAGACATATCCTCTTCCCACTTACACAACTGAGACCCAAACACCATTATCTCTTACATTACGCAGATCTCACGCTAGAGTTTGGACCTTTAATTCGCACATGGACAATGAGATTCGAGAGCAAGCACAGCTATTTTAAGAGGTGTATTCGAGCAAGTAAAAACTTCATGAACATCTCAAAATCCCTTTCAGAGAGGCATCAGCTGCTGCAGGCCTACCAAAGCAGGGGCAATGTGTTCTGCCCTGAGTTAATCATGTCTGACTGTACAAGGTTTTACCCAGAGTTGTATGATAGTCAGGTTAAAGGTGCATTGACAGAGTTTAATGTCTCACATTCAAATGCAGTAGTGACAGACAGAATTACTGTACAAGGCACATGTTATGCAAATGATATGCTTGTCATTTTGAGCTGTTGTCAAATTTAACTGTCGGGCTGATTGCATGCATTGTGGTGAAAGAACAAAAGTCAGTGCTTCTTGTACTTAGACAGAAAAGTGCAAGCCTTGATCCAGATCGTGGTGTTTTTGAAGTAGAGAGTGTGGGGGGTTCTTTTATTTGCAAAAGAATTGATGAGCTTCTTGATTACTTTCCAATCAGACATTACCATAGAGGTGGCAGGCAGCTGTTTGTACTTAAACACAGTCCACCATGGAGCATGTAAGGCAAAAGATCAGAAGAACACTGCTTTCACTGGAAGAAGAGCAAGTGGACATTGTTATCACAAAGTTGGAGGACCTTGGAGTCACAAATCTTGAAGACTGTACGTTTTTAAAAGCAGACGACTTGGATGGGATTTTGCCACCAATACAGTCCAGCGGCTGATCAATGCATTCTGCTTAGGTATGTAATCAGCTTGATCAGACATTGAACTTTGTTTCTCCCTCTCCCTCTCTCTCTCTCTCTGTCTCTGTCTCTGTCTCTCCGTCTATCTCTCGGTCGTTGTCTCTCTCCCCTCTCTGTCCCTCCGTGGGTCTGTCTGTCTGTCTGTCTGTCTCTCTCTCTCTCTCTCTCTGTATGTCTGTCTGTCTCTCTCCCCTCTCTGTCCGTTGGTCTGTCTGTGTCTGTCTCTCTCCCCTCTCTCGTGTCTGTCTCTCTCTGTCTGTCTGTCTCCCCCCTTGTCTTTCAGTCCATTTCTCTCCCTCCCGCTCCCCCTCTCCCCTCTCCCTGATTTAAATGTGTGTTCCGGGAAAGAAATGCATTGCTATTAGTATGGACATTGTATGTTAAACAAACAGACACACAGACATTCACTCACTCACTCACTCACTCACTCACAAAACTTGGAAGAGTCTGCCTCACAAGTAGTAGGGCTGCTTGATTATAGTAAAAAATATTTTCTTCTCTTCTCCAGTTGGGTCCTGTGCTCCCAATGTTTCCAGTTCTACCGAGCATCTGATGGGGACACCAACTGTGACGCATCTGAATGGGACACCAGCTACAACGCACCCGAATGGGACACCAGCTACGACGCACCCGAATGGGACACCAGCTATGACGCACCTGAATGGGACACCAGCTATGACGCACCTGAATGGGACACCAGCTACGACGCACCTGAATGGGACACCAGCTACGACACACGTGGTGGGAAAATCAACTATGACGCATACAGAGAAGTTTCAAATCCCATGGCAGAAGTTCCCAGTTAAAATGATGACTGCACTGAAGGAGAAGAGGAGACCACAACCAAAAGATAGAAGGCACATGATTAGGATCGTCATGGAAGACATGATGGCTTCTGACATCAGGCCAGGCAGAAGCAAGTTGAAGCAGGTTGCACAACAGCTGGTTGAGAGATACCCGGATTCCTTCTTGGATCAGTGCGGCACAAATGTAGTGGGTCAAGGTTTTGCATCCCTCGTGGTACAAATGGAGAACCGAGTCGAGAATGTCAGAAGGCAGTATGGTGTCATCACAAGCCCTGAAGAAAGACCTAAGAAAAAACTCAAGTCATCTGACTATTATGGTTGTAGTAACTGGCAACCCGGGGCACCAAATGGCTCCGACTATGAAGAAAAAAAGAAAATGCTACAAGATGCCTATAAAGAAAATCTTCTATCTGAGATTGACATCAAGGGAGTAATGTCAGAAACATGCAGCGCCCAACGCATCACTCTGAATAACCAAGACAATGTAATCAAAGTCATGGAAGAATGGCTGTACCTGTTTGAAGCCACCCATCTACTCGACCACACAGAGAAGTTGATCGGATTTCCTGTCCAGACGAAACTGCTGAACCAAATTGAGGAGAAGGGCAAGACCATCACTGAGTTTCTTGTCGGCAAGGGAATCACGGGAGTTACCGCAGACCCATTGAACCTCCTCTGGGGCCTGATCAAGTACTTTGGAGAGGAGCCAAAGGTGTTGCTACTAAACCAAGAAGTGAGTACAGCATAAATAACCTCATTTATTTTTGATTTATTACAGTAGGAGGGGAAGCTAGATACGCATTGTTACCACTGTTAAGCATTAAAGGAAGTTTGATGTGGTTCGACAGTGTCTCTATAGAATCCAGTATGCACTGCACCAAGCAAGCCCTATCAGAGTGTTTATTTACCCTATGACCATTCTGTCTTCACCTCCAGCAGGATGCCTTAGGAGAGCTGCCAAGCACACCATGTATCATCATCGTGGGTAAGTATGTTTACAATATAGGTGTTGTATAGGTTGTTTATTTCATTGCTCATCTTGAATACTTCTATCAAAAAACTGAATGTGCATCACGTAATTTGAATTTTTATTGGTGAACGGGAATAACTGCATTTGGAAAAATGAATCTGAATAGCATAATTTTGAAAGTGAATTTATTCATTTGAAACAGAATTCATTTGCTCTGAAACCTCACTCAGTTATGGTGACTCAAATTTGCTTTATGTCATTCAAATTGAGCAATTCAAATATAAGTTTTTCAAATTCAGTTTATAGTGACATGCATTTCTGCACATAAAATGTGTATTGTATTTTTGTATTGTATTTTGCAGATGAAGGACGATACAAGCTATCAGTGGATGAAGTTACTGTGAACAAGAACATCAGCTGTCCTCTGGTTGCCGTGAGCTGTATGTTCAGCCTCTTCTATGTTCTGAACATAAAGTACCCAAAGGAAGCAGCCCTGACACTGGAGTTTATCCAGAGGTATGTTTTGGCAATGCCCATTTTATTGTATGCTGTACTGTACTTCATGTTACAATGCCAAGTGACATGATACATTTTGTGTTTGCCACAGGAGCCTGCTGGGTATCAATCCAGAACGAGGGTCGAAGTCTGAAAAGAAGGGTGCAAAGCAGTACCACATCTCCCCAAAACTGCTGCGATTCCTATCGGATCTGAATGACTTCCAGAATCCTTGGAAGCTCTAAAGGTCATTACACACTCTTCTTTGTTACTCACACTGTTTCTCTCTCTCTCTCTCTCTCTCTCTCTCTCTCTCTCTCTCTCTCTCTCTCTCTCTCTCTCATCAGTTTCTCTCTCTTTCTCTCTCTCTATTATATTCAATATTCCAAATATGTTGTTAATGAATTTAAAACATAAATTTTAAGGTCAAGAAAGTCAAAATCAAATGTGCGATAGTGAAGCATTTCATGGTTTTCTGTGAAAGCGCTTAGTGGACTACAACTATCGTCTGGCATAATATACGTCATCATAGCTACCACAACACATTTCACCGCTTTCCTCCAGAATGAGGGAAAAAGTTATTAAAAGAGGGGAAAATCACTTTAAGTCTGGACATGTTGAGAGCTGCAGCAATGCCATAGGAGGGCTGATGAAGCGAGCGAAAGCTATGACGTCACATACGCCACTTTTTGATGTGTAGTCTTACTAATTACGTATTTTCAATAGCTTATATCTCAACAGTTTTACCACAAAGTATGACTTTCTTGACCTTAAAATCTATGTTTTAAATTCATTAACAACATATTTGGATTTCATGTCACAACTCAAACAGGACCAAAAGATAATATTTCTCTCCTCATCCACTGCTATTAATATTTTTTCCGATCTAAGGTCCCATGAGGTCCTACAGAAGGGGCGTGACTGTGGCACTCTATGATGCATCCGATGGGGACACCAACAAGTGCTTGCAGTCTACGGCATCTTTGCAGTTTACATTGTGTTTTTATCTACACTCTTCATGATTTTGCTCATTTAATGTTCAATGCAATTTCACTAACACAATTGTTTGTAGTATACCTTCATGTATTTTGTATGACAGAGAATTAGGGCCACACTAAGAGAAAAAAAAAATTAAATTACGAGAATAAAGACGTAATATTACTAGAATTAAGTCCTAATATTACCAGAATAAAGTCATATATACTACGAGAATTAAGTCCTAATATTACCAGAATAAAGTCATATATACTACGAGAATTAAGTCCTAATATTACCAGAATAAAGTCATNTATATCTCAACAGTTTTACCACAAAGTATGACTTTCTTGACCTTAAAATTTATGTTTTAAATTCATTAACAACATATTTGGATTTCATGTCACAACTCAAACGGGACCAAAAGATAATATTTCTCTCCTCATCCACTGCTATTAATATTTTTTCCGATCTAAGGTCCCATGAGGTCCTACAGAAGGGGCGTGACTGTGGCACTCTATGATGCCTGCGTGATGCTACAGAACTTGCAGTTTTGTAAAGCCTCATTGAATTTCGTTACAATCTGTCAAAATGATGGACATCATTGTCAGTGTTAATTTCGTCGACTAAGACTATGGCGAAAAATATTAGTCGACTAACCTTTTTCACTGATGAAAACTAACTAAAAAGTCAGATGACTAAGACTAAATATAATTGATATTTTAGTCAGTGACTAGACGAAAATGTTAAGGAGGGACTAATGGAGAAGAGATCCAATCAGAACTACTCTTTTTTCGAAAATGTTAAGGAGGGACTAATGGAGAAGAGATCCAATCAGAACTACTCTTTTTTTTTTTCTTTTTTTATCATTAAGAATAAAATAAAATACATGATTCATATTACAACTGTTAAATCTGTGTCTGAATTGTGTATTCAAACTCTGATACCATTCCATAACAGATTGATGGATACTTCCAATGACTGGAAATTCTGGAGAAACATTTAGTCGACTAAGACTAAAAGACTAAACTAAGACTAAAGCTCTTATGATATTTAGTCCGCTAAAACTAGACTAAGACTAAAAGATTTCAGATGACTAAAATAAGACTAAAACTAAATAGTATGTTATTCAAAAGACTAAGACTAAATCAGAATGTGCTGTCAAAATTAAGACTGGTCATTGTAAAAAAAAAAAAAAAAAAAAGTCAATAACGGAAAATATTTGGATAATGCAACCCCGGGTGTCAAGTGTGAAGTTGTTGGATGAGCGGTTTTTGAGAAAGCTGCAAGCAGCAATACCGGAGGCCAAGCAATCAGCCTGTTCCCAACAGCCATGTTTTGAACTCTGTGTGTGTGTGTGTGTGTGTGTGTGTGTGTGTGTGTGTGTGTGTGTGATCACACAACCTTCAGAGAACCTTCAAACAACCATCATACAACCTTCATGCAACTATCATACAACCATCATACATACATAAGCATAAGCAAAACGCCTCTTGTTAATAAGGGTTTCTCTCTCTTCATGTTTGCAGTTCAGCACCACGGACAGCGCCGAGTCACAGCCTCTACGAGCCTCTCCCCCTCTCTCTCTGCCTGTTATTCTTCAAAGCTTGTGATGTTTGAATGATATTAAATTGATACTGAATGATAACTTAAGGGTCGAATCTACAGTCAGAGAGGAGGATCAGGTGGATGTGGGCTTATTTCGGATTTTAAAAATAAAAATAAAAGATGATGGCACTCAGGATCCATTCATAAGGGCTGTGTTGTTTCTATTTCACTATAAATCTGGTGTGCGTGTAACAGCTGTCATGTAGGTGTGTCGGATACCGTCAGATCCTGACAATGTCATGAGTCCGTGGTGATTTTCAAAACGCACCCCAAAAGCAAATTAATGATATTCAAATAGTTTATTACACAAAAAGGAGCGACAAACATAGACAAACACTGTTCACTTATTGATTTAAAACTCAAAAGATAAAAGATTAAAAAAAATAAAATAAAATAAGTTTTGGGTAGCCTAATATATGAAATTGGTTTTATTTGCAGCACCGGGACGTCCGACACAGGTGAGCTGTCTGATCATAACCTAACAGTTTTTAGAGGAGGACAGGGGAGGAGATCGCTCGTTAGTGGTAGTGATAGTAATTTTGTAATCAGACACTAGTTCACGGTTCAGTTGTCCTGACCTGTAGTCACCACAGAATAGTAGTTTAGAATAGAAAGAACCAACTTATTCCAACTTTTTGCGCATGGAGCGGACATCTCAATTATTCTCAGTCTCTGCACGTTAATGATGCTCACCTCTGTACCAGGTGACATGTTCTCGCTGGAATTAGTCAGTGATTTCAGGTGTGTAACTGGAGCGCTGTCATTGATAGGCTATCTGTAATTGCAATTATTATTGTTGCATATGCTGCCAGCGTGCATAAAGACGCATGGGCTCTGTGGAGAGCTCCGCTCCAGCTGGCTGCTGTGACAGGTCACTGACACTGTATTTCTGCTTACAGTCAGTGATCCCTGTGATTCAGACATGAATCTAACATGTTTCAGACTCGCCCGAGTTACATTAATACCTGTATTTTGATATTTGACATTTCAGGAGATTTTGATAATAGATTATTAAAGTTGGTTTGCGAGGTTGTGGAGTTAGGGGCGTATTTGCGCCGGCATATCATTAGTGCAAAATCTTTTGGGTAAAAAAATAGGCCATTAAAGGAATTGTTGGAAAGGCAGGATGTTTAAAAAAAATAAATAAATTCCGTCATTCCGACGATAGGAGAAAAAAATAGTCGGAATGGGACATTTGATGGAAAATTAAGTGTTGCCATTTAGACCCATTAGAGGCCCATGTCGGAGTGGTGGGATGTCGGAATGGACGTTGCCCACCGAACAGGTCCCTAAAGTGCGGTGAGGTTTGTGGGCCGTTACTGACACAAAGACAGAAATGTGAATGGCTTCTCCTCTGACACGCCACATACCTGTGTGCCGCCACTGCTCGGTTGTCCAGGTACTACTGGGCAGTCATGACACCAACGAAAGAGGAAATTACTGGACCTGGAGACGGGCTTGTGTGTCGCCGGTAAGCCGTTCTCTTGCGTTTGTCAGCAGCTCTCATGTTCCCTCCTTTTGTGAAGGTTTTGTTGCCGTCCTCTGCCAACCAGGCTCCATATGCCTCGCGGCGTATTCCCCCAACATTTGTTCGGAATATTTAAAAACTTCTAGCTTTAAATTAACACTGAAGTTGCGTCTTGTCGCCATCTTATCTGTTTACTATCAGCTGAGAGTGCGCAACTGCGCATGTGCCTGGGTGAGGGTTGATGTCTGTGTGTGTGTGTGTGTGTGTGTGTGTGTGCGTGTGCGTGTGCGTGTCCGTGTGCGTGTGTGGATGTGCTTCTGTGGATGTGTGTAATCCGGGTCTAGCGCTCTATAAATGCCAAAAATGTCACATAAACACCACCAGTTTATAAAAGAGGCCGGCGTTTATTTATTTATGTTTTTTAAAGGCCAGCTGCTAATAGGGCCCGGTAACGTTAACGTTACAGCAGAGAGATGCTGAGCACAATTACACAACGATCACTTACCACGTCTGCTCGTTTTGTGATGCCGACAGATGATAAGATAGTATCTTTCAAGAAAAGCGTTTGAACCATTCCTGAGCTTCTGCGCTCCATCCTTTCACTGTAGTCCTCGTAAACAAACATTTTCCGGACCGTTTCCACAGGCATGTTGGGATCGATGTCCAGCACAAATTAGGTTTTCGAGATGAGCCAGTCCTGCGCAGATTCGATCACAGGCAATCGGCGCACAATGCATGCCGGTTAGTTTTGTGTCCGACTTCATCCCGACTTGCTCTGACGTATTACAAAAGTGGACGGCGATAAAACCGCGAGAGCGAGGCGGCCGCAGTTTTTAGAGCCAGGCGCTGCAGTTTTTTTTTTGTTTTTTTTATTATTATTATTGCTATTACACACATCACAACACAGCACAACACACCACGCCATATTTACATATATACACTAATATACAGAAAAATAATATCCAGGGGTATCTCAATTTAGTTCATTTCATAAATCATACAATTCCTAAGTCTTCACATATTTGCACCACATTTTAATTGCTTTTTGGTTCTTGAGTCCTGTCAATGTCCCAATATAATGTCCAAATTCCATTTTAAATTGCTGACTTCGTGGTTTCTTTCCAGTCCATTTGGATTTATGTATGTGGAATTTTCCAAATAATATAAAAAGGTTTAACAAAAAGATTTCTTTGCCTTCAAAGCTTCTTTTAACATACAGAATAATGTCTTTTATATTTAGGCAAATGCTGAGTCCCATTCGGTCTTTAACAAACCTTTCCATGTCTATCCAAAACAGTTTAACGTAAGGACAATTATAAAACAAATGAAGCACAGTTTCTGGTTCAATATTACAAAAAACACACATTTCGTCTATTTCTCTGAATCTAGCAAGTATTTTTTTGACTGGGTAAATCATATGAACAATTTTAAAGGAGACTTCTCTTATCTTATTGGTGACACAGTATTTTTTTATTTATATTCCATACAAACTTCCACTTAATGTTTTGAATTTTTGCCTCCCAGAAAGATTTAGTAGAGGGAATTGATGTTTCCTGACAGTGACTCCTGATATAATAGTTGTTGCATCTCTTGTCAGTGAGGGTTAAATCTCCCAGCATAGGGGCTGATATCACCTGAACACTTCTCTCTAAGGAGTCACATCCCCGGACCAGTCTCAAAATACAAGATGGTATCGCATCAAACACAACTGCGTATTCCTTTGGAGTGACTGGAAGTCCATACTTTCTTAAAAATTCTGTGTAAGTCAATAAATTTCCATCTTTGTCTAACAATTGTGTCACCATTAAGATACCATGCCTCACCCAACCATCAAAGTAAATGGATTTATTCTTGTACTTGATATATCTGTTATTCCAAATTAAATATTTGTGAGGAGAAAAGTTGTGTTTGTAAGTTAACATCCATGCTAAAAATACTTGCCTATGGAAACTAGATAACCGAGTGGGAATTTTGTTTAGGTCAAAGTCACACTTCAACAGAAAATCAATACCTCCAACATTTTTACAAATCAAATTTGGAATAATATACCACATTTTTTCCTTACCAAGCATATAGTTTTTTAACCATTTAATCTTTAAAGTAGTGTTTGAGGTGTTAAAGTCAAGAACATTAAGCCCCCCTTGAGAGCACGGGTTACACAGGACACCCTTTTTAAGGTAGTGAGGTTTATTCCTCCAAATAAAATTTAGCAACTTAGAGTCAATTTGTTTAACTAAGGCTTGAGGAACATCCAGTGCCAAGGCACCATATATAAGCCGTGATAAGCCTTCGCTTTTTGACAACATGACTCGCCCATATAGTGATAGATCTCGTTCAAGCCAGCTATCAAATTTTTTACCCATCTTCTCCATTAATGGAATAAAATTTAAATTGGCTCTTTCTTCTTGATTTTTGCAAATTTTGATGCCTAGGTATGATACAACATCTTTCACTGGAATCTCACATATTTCACTTAAGTCAGCGGGTTTGTCCTTTAAAGGGAAGAGGTCACATTTCTTGACATTAATTCTCAAACCTGATACCTGAGAGAAGACATTCAGACATTCTAAGGCTTTTTCCACTTCACCTTCATTTTGTAAAAAGATTGTAGTGTCATCTGCCAGTTGACAGCATTTCAATTCCTCTCCATCCAATTCTATACCTCTAAATTGATATTTCTTAATATATAAGGCCATGGTTTGCATAATTAATAAAAATAAAAAAGGAGCAATTGGATCTCCTTGTTTAATCCCTCTTTCAATATTGAATCTGTGTGTGGTCCCATATGGTAATTTTATTGAACTATTACAGCCTTCATATAAAGTCTGAA